>NC_068276.1:64111366-64258866 GCF_025860055.1 Xyrauchen texanus | reverse complement strand
ACACGACTTTAGACCTGATCTATTGTAATTGACAGTATTATTAGATTCCTCCGTAAGGAGGGAATCTATTGTAATTGACAGTCTTCTTCTTCGTCTTCGTCTTCTTCTTCTTCTTCTTCTTGAGCCCCAATAGCTCAAAAAGTCACTGGTCAAAAATTTTCTAAATTGGCACATTGATACTCCATAACAACGGGTAACCCCAAACCAAGAATAGTCCACATTCGCCCATAGGTGGCGCTATAGGCCAGGCCCAAAAAAACAGTTTTTCAAAGTGATACCATTTCCACGCCATTTGTCCAAATCTTCTGAAACATGCCTCATTCCTCATGGGGAACAAAAAAGCCTCAAGGACCCATAACTTCCGCCATGATGGATTTTCCCGTACGTTGAAAATTTGTGAAAACCTACAAAACTCTTCTTCTCCTGAACCGTAGCTCTAATTGACTTGAAATTTGGTACACATGTGTAGAATTGAAGTCTTTGAAAACGTTACTTAGGAAAAATGAATATGATACAAAATGGCTGAAAGGGGCGTGTTTATGGAAATGTACAAATTTTAACAATGTATACGTGTCAATAAATCAAATGTAATTTTGACTGATGGTTTTTCAAACCTAATATGCTTAAAGATGACATCACTGAAGTACTGCGCAAAGAATGGCCATGCCAAAATTCCCATTTTCTGATCAAAAATGTTCTAATTTGGTAAATTAATAGTACAGGCCAACAGGAATCCACAAACCAAGAATGACCGACATTCGCCACTAGGGGGCACTACAGGACAAGCCAAAATTCCCATTTTCTGGTCAAAAATTTTCTAATTTGGTACATTGATACTACAGGCCAACAGGAACCCACATACCACGTATGGCCCACATTCGCCCTTAGGGGGCGCTACAGGCCACTCCCAAAATTTCGTTTTCTGGTCAAAAATGTTCTAATTTGGTACACTGATACTACTGGCCAGCAGAAACCCTCAAACCAAGAATAACCGACATTCGCCACTAGAGGGCACTACAGGACAAGCCAAAATTCCCATTTTCTGGTCAAAAATTTTCTAATTTGGTACATTGATACTACAGGCCAACAGGAACCCACATACCAAGTATGGCCAACATTCGCCCTTAGGGGGCGCTACAGGCCACTCCCAAAATTTCTTTCTGGTCAAAAATGTTCTAATTTGGTACATTGATACTACTGGCCAGCAGAAACCCTCAAACCAAGAATGGCCAACATTCGCCCCTAGGGGGCACTAGAGGCCACGCCGAAATTCCCATTTTCTGGTCAAAAACGTTCTAATTTGGTACATTGATACTACAGGTCAACAGGAACCCTCAAATCAAGAATGGCCAACATTCGCCCCTAGGGGGCGCTACAGGCCATGCCAAAATTCCCATTTTCTGGTCAAAAGTGTTCTAATTTGGTACATTAATAGTACAGGCCAACAGGAATCCACAAACCAAGAATGACCGACATTCGCCACTAGGGGGCGCTACAGGCCAAGCCGAAATTCCCATTTTCTGGTCAAAAAAGTTATAATTTGGTACATTGATACTACAGGCCAACAGGAACCCACAAACCAAGAATGACCAACATTCGCCACTAGGGGGCACTACAGGACAAGCCAAAATTCCCATTTTCTGGTCAAAAATTTTCTAAATTGGTACATTGATACTACAGGCCAACAGGAACCCACAAACCAAGTATGGCCCACATTCGCCCTTAGGGGGCGCTACAGGCCACTCCCAAAATTTCGTTTTCTGGTCAAAAATGTTCTCATTTGGTACGTTGATACTACTGGCCAGCAGAAACCCTCAAACCAAGAATGGCCCACATTCGCCCCTAGGGGGCACTAGAAGCCACGCCGAAATTCCCATTTTCTGGTCAAAAATTTTCTAATTTGGTACATTCATACTACAGGTCAACAGGAACCCTCAAACCAAGAATGGCCAACATTCACCCCTAGGGGGCGCTACAGGCCACGCCGAAATTCCCATTTTCTGGTCAAAAATGTTCTAATTTGGTACATTGATACTACAGGCCAACAGGAACCCTCAAACCAAGAATGGCCAACATTCGCCCCTTGGGGGCACTAGAGGCCACGCCGAAATTCCCATTTACTGGTAAAAAATGTTCTAATTTGGTACATTGATACTACAGGTCAACAGGAACCCTCAAACCAAGAATGGCCAACATTCACCCCTAGGGGGCACTACAGGACAAGCCAAAATTCCCATTTTCTGGTCAAATTTTTTTTAATTTGGTACATTGATACTACAGGCCAACAAGAACCCACAAACCAAGTATGGCCAGCATTCTACAGGCCACGCCGAAATTCCCATTTTCTGGTCAAAAATGTTCTAATTTGGTACATTGATGCTACATGCCAACAGGAACCCACAAACCAAGAATGGCCAACATTCGCCCCTAGGGGGCGCTACAGGTAATTCCCAAAAGTCCCATTTTCTGGTCAAATATTTTCTAATTTTTTACATTGATACTACTGGCCAGCAGAAACCCACAAATCAAGAATGGCCAGCATTCGCCCTTAGGGGGCGCTACAGGCCACGCCAAAATTCCCATTTTCTGGTCAAAAATGTTCTAATTTGGTACATTGATACTACAGGCCAACAGGAACCCTCAAACCAAGAATGGCCAACATTCGCCCCTAGGGGGCACTAGGGGACACTTTACATGCCTCATTTCTCATTGGAAACAAAAAAGCCTCAAGGATCCATAAGGTCCGGTATGATGGATTTTCCTGTACACTGAAAATGTTTCGTTTAGGATTCAGACAGAAATACGTGTTTTTTGAATTCATCCATTGAGAGGGTTTAACCCCAACCCTCTACTGATCAATTTTAAATGATTTGACATTTTGAGGAGGAATCCGCATTGCTGCTTGCAGCTATATTTTCCTCTTAGATTCTTGTCATGAACTGTTGCTCTTCCAAGATCCAGATACAAAACAAAAGGTGAGGGAGCGTTTGTAGTGAAGACATCATGATTATGGAACAGCCTGTCCTGAGATATTAGATCTGCTGAATCTGTGACTGTTTTAATCTCGTTTAAAAACACATTTTTATAGTATTGCTTTTAATTTGCATTTATTTTATTTTTTTACTTTGCGTTTTACAGAGCGTGTTTTGATTTTATGTTGTGTGAAGCACTTTGTGCTGGACTGCTGAAAGGTGCTATAAAAATAAAGTTATTATTCTTATTAGGTATGATCGTCCTAACTGTAGAGCAGGGGTGACCAACACTGCTCCTGGAGATCTACCTTCCTGCAGAGATTAGATCCAACCCTAATCAAACACACCTGAACCAGCTTATCAAGGTCTTTAGGATTACTTGAAAATGAGAGGCAGGTGTGTTGGAGCTAAACTCTGCAGGAAGGTTGGTCACCGCTGCTGTAGAGAGTATCTTAATATGAAGACAAATCATGAACATTTGAAGGCAATTTTGAAATCCCAGCTAGACGTTTTTTCAGGTCCAAAAAATATGAAAAAAGGATGTATGGTCACACTATTTAACCATGGGCTTAGATTTGGGAGGTATAAATAATGAGGGTTGTAATTGCTTGTTTTTATTATTGTCAGAATCTACACCCCTGTATGTCATTTATCAGTAATGTACGGATGTTAGTGGCTCATTTTGCTCAACACAGGGGCAGAGGGGCACACAGTCGTCACGAGAGGGCGCACTTCTTAATTAAAATAAAACTAATATTAATCCTCTCGTGCGAACCGCCTGTCAACCGTCTATGTCACCAATGCTACGGGCCGCCCCTCGTCCTCCTGTCCCCTTTGTCTGCACATCACAGGAAAATAGTTTGAAGTATTAACAAATATTTTTATATCATAACTTTTGACCAGTATGTTCTGAAAATCACATTAATAATTATATGACTTATTTAACACCATGGAAATCTAGGCCCGCGGACGGGCCCTTAAATGTACAAAATAAAAGTATGCGATAAACAAAACAGCTGTGTGTTACATTGGTACACATGCCACATATCTTTGGAAAGCTACATTTCTTGATTTTCTATTGATATAAACCATTTTAAGATACAATCACAACAGCAGGTACAATCTATATCTTTGTCAGACCACCAACATATAAACAACCAATAACAAAATTTAGGCAACTCACCTATGATGCCTCATAGTTGTACACTGAGCCATAACTTCCCGACAAAAACGGTGTTGTTTCATTGTCAAATGTCCAAATGATCAAATCAAGTAAAATGTTTAGTCCAAATCACATTATTACATCAATAAATATCCACAGACTCTTGTTGCATCATTTCAAAGCACCTGGCAGCTGTGCCTAATCTTTCACATATTACCGGTAATAACTTCAGTTCAGATGTAAACATTTCCTATATCCGGTATCAAAATGGAAGCACGCACTCTGGCCTTTCGATTGACACCTCATTTGACCCAATAGGAGCTTCCATGTCCTGTCCACAGCCTTCAATACCCAACCACCATCTGTGTCGAGTGTAAGGGCATACCCACTTTCCTTTGTTTACTGATCAAACCAATTACATTGAAGAGTGGAAATGACTGACGCATCGTGATAGCCAATGAAATTCTGAAAACAGTGATATGCGGCTTTAGTGGAACTATTAGATGACGGCTCTGTTATTCCTGTGCTAAAGTTTCCTCGAAGTTTACCCCTGCTGTGCGTCTCTGCGCGTAAATGCATGCAGAGCTGCTTTGGAACTGTTTACACATTTGGCGATTTAAATATGGTGAAACGGACCTGAAAAACAGGATTTTCACCCCAGGATGTGATATAAGAAGGCATTCATTGTCAAAATTCTGAGTTTGGAGATGAAATTTCTGAAAACAATACAGATGATTCAGAGGCAGATGGAGAGATGAGACACGGCTCTGGACAAGTAAGTGTTTTCTTGTGTTTATAACATATATTACTGTATATTCCGATAAATAAGCTTTAGTTTGAATAATGAATACACATTTTGTAATTACCCTTTGTCCTGTGTTTCCTCAGTGAGTGTTTGAACCGCTTGTGCGTGTTTTTAGTTCATTGTTTGTTTCAGATCTATTGACATGCTATATAGATGTTTTGTATATTTACTGTAAAATATATATATATATATATATATATATATATATATTAGTAAATAAATCAATAAATATAAGTTGAAAATAAGAATATATGTTGTGTTTGAGAGTCTATTTGTTACAATGCGGGAGGTGGGGAGGTGTAGGGCCATCTATTTGTTACAGTGCTGAATTCATGGGGAGGAGTAGGCCCATCTCTTTGTTCCATAGTACATTGGCAAAGTATACAGTATTTACAGTAAATATACATACAATAATACATTTTTACACACTCGAAAAGAAAAACTAATATATATATATATATATATATATATATATATATATATATATATATATATATATATAGAATACAGAAAAGATGGAGAAGTTGTGTCTAGCTTTGTAAATTACATTTATTTATTATCCCCACTCAGCAAGCGGCCACATAAAGTGGAGCAGCAGGACAGCACCTCATCAAGAGAGGAGGGCTTTCAGAGAGACCCTTGCTGAGGAGCATGGCAGAGTTGGGGTCTCACTCCACAGCCAGACCCGTATCTCCTGCTCCACGTAAGAGCACATCACAGGCTGTTGCACATCACCAAATCTTGCACCGCTGGTCGTCTGAAGTGCAGGCAGTGTCATGCAAAGACACCAGTGAAGTACTCTCCTGTGTTGTGCCTATGTGCTTTGTACACAAATGTGACTGCTACAATGACTGGCATGTTGCTAGAAACATGTACAATTTTATAATGGTTTGTAAATACTTTATGTAAAAATTAATGTAAATAGTTTGTTGTGTATTTTTATATAAACAAATTGTCCACCATAGCACTAGTTTTGACTCTTTTATATGCACAACATTCAGTTTCAAGAAGGGAAAAGGCACTCTAATGTGTTTATGCATCAGTTACTCTGTGTCAGCAAAACTAATAGTGGATCTGGATATGGAATATGATAGCTCTAAGTGTCATCTTTCATTAGAGCCCACAATTATGACTGTACGTTGAAGCGTTCAAAAGTTGCAGCCTTTTTGTCCTAGGGTTTCCAAAGTGACCTTTTGGAGTATCCAAAAGGCACTTTTGTAAAACGCCTGGGTGTACCCTTAGAAAAACATGTGTAAAATATTCATTTTTTATGATATTGTTATAACATTTGAACCTGGACTAGGTAAGGATTCATGCTGTGATCCCATTGTGTTCTCAAGCTAATAGCTACAAGTTATAGTCATCTGCAGGCATCTGTATGCAAAAAAAAATTTCAGGCGGAAAAAGAAAATTCTATTTCATTGTGTTCAAACTTCTATTACTCAAAATCAGTAGCACTTACAGTAATTCTGACTGCTGGAGAAAAAACTTCAGAGTGTCCCCTTTCAAATGTGACCAAAACCATGCATGTACTCCAAACGGTTCAAGAACAGCTTTAAATTTACTTTGGGTATGCCTTGATTAGGCGTTTTAGGCTAATTTTACAGGATTGGGAAGAGGTTAAGTCAAATTTCACAACAAAGTTTCTGCTTATAGACTCTCATTCAGATAATGAAGACAATATTACAACAATAGGGCCTCCTGCACATTACTCAAACATGTTCAATAAGAACAGCAGACAGACCGTAGATTAATAGAGAAGTTGAGAGCGATCTGAGAGCTCAAGATGGAGAGAGTCTATTTAAAGATACAGCACACACAACACCAACTCACGGAAACAGAAAGATGTCTGATTCAACAGACAATCCAAAGATTATTACAATAAAATAAGATACAAGTATATAAAATATGAAGAGATGAAACACATCAAAGTTACAACATGTACACAAGTCCATCATCTTTCACATGAACACAGACAGATGCATTTGATCTGTAACACACAGTAATAACTGCAGTCTTCACTCTCATCATCACTATAACACCAAACATTATTTATATATGAACAGAATAAAGAATACATGAACACTGAGACAGTAAATCTACAGTATAGACCTGTGCACCCACATCACCATCATGTGTTTCACACACACAGAAATAACAGAAGATAATATAGAATATAATAAAACACTCACAGAGTATAAGAGGCAGCACACTCGACTCCATACTGTCACTTTAAGGAACTGTTTTAACTGTGCTGTCTATCTAAACCAAACCCTTCCTGTGTTCAAACGTCATTTCACACTTCAAATACAGAAATAAAAGGGGCGATGCCAAGAGTCTACAGACCAATGCACGCAGAACACACAATAAGATATTTAACTTCTCTTTTAGTGCATTCAAGCTGTTGAAGATGTGTTCCTCTTTAAATTGAGCAAAGACTTGAACATGAACATCTAAACACACACATGCAAATCATGTCGACTGAATCAGACACACAAGTGACTCTGAAGTGAATTAAATTCAGACTGTTTGTGATTCACAATTTCAAATGTGTTCATTTCTCCTCTAAAGGAGGTCTGAAGTATAACAGTGAGAAGTGGAGCAACATTCAGGCCTTTCTGAACACAGAATGATTTATATGTTGGTAAATGAACTGAATCTGCTGCTGTGAATATTTTGATCTTGTGCAGGAATTTGGAGCTTCAAGAAAACAAAGCTGCACAAATAAATAAATATCTGTTGTTCTCACACACTGGTTGAAACCACATATTTCTAAGAAGAGGAAAGTAAAAATACATTGAGGTGAATCTGCTTGTGGAATCATTCAGTACTTACTAATAAACCAATGATGCAGAAATGTATTAATATATTTTGTTCCTCACACACTGAAACTGCAGAAGTCAAACCACAACTATGAGCTCATCTCTTTTATTAACTCTTTTATTCACTACCATACACCCCAATGGAGCAGCCTCCGGAGGATGGAGGAGCCTGGCCGCCTGAGAGCGGCGGGGTGTTCTGTCCGCCAAGGGCCGGAAGACTGCCTCCGATCCGTCCAGGGAGGCGTGGCTGTTGTCCGTTGGAGGTTGGAGGAGTGGCCGAGGAAAATAGCGAGTAAGAGTTTTTTGTCTCTCTCCCACTGTGTTGGCCTTTCCCTCTCTTTTTTAAAATGTTTTTGTTAATTTGGCACTATCGCCGTTACGTCATGTAGGTGCCAAAATATATATTTTTTTACTCCCCTTGTCCACTCCCTCATCCATGTAGACGAGGATGACCTGCCGGTAGATGGGGCGTTAAGCATGCCCCTCCCCAGGGAAAGAGGGGGGGGGGGGGGTGTAAGTCACGCCGGGGGCTCCCCGGCCTAAGAGAACGAGGGAGGAATGTGACAGGGCGGAGGGAGGGCCGAGTCATGATGCTACACATCCGGCCCCTAATCAAGCTAATCAAGCCTCAGAGAGGGATAAAGGCCGACTGGAGACTGCAGTGGGACAGAGAGAGAGATTTACGGAATCGCCTGACACCTTTGTGTGTTTGTCTTTTTGTTTAAGTTCATCATATAACACACTATAATAATCCAGCTCTGCCCAGACATAAACATCTTACTTGAATTGTGTGAGGATGAGGGTAGTATGTGTGTTCATCCGTCATTTGACTTCGACTCGGTTCCTCAAGGTGATGACGGGAGACCGTTTCCTCGCTCTGTCGGCGGGAGGAATGGCTGCTGATTCTCTATGGGCTGGTGGAGAAATCAGCGACATTGAAGAGGGAAGAGAAATCTTCTTTCTTCACTGTAACGTAGTTCAATGGAATGGAGGAGGTGAGAACCGGCTTGGATATATAAATAATATTTTAATGAGCAACTAAACAAAAGACAAACACACACATGACGGACATGTCCGTAAACGATCTCTCTCTCCCGCACCACTGCCCGCAATCGCCCTTTAACCCGGCTATGCCCGCCGCCCTGCCACATTCACTTTACAGGCAAACAGATGAAGATGCGGATTGCTCGGTGACCTCCTTCGGATCCGTTTGAGTGTTCGGTGGAACACGGAGTAAGCGAGATGGAGATTGTATAGCCAAAGTTTCAAGTTGTACATTACTTCCTTTTGCAACGAGGCTACATCTGAGAGCAGCAATGAGCTGCGTCTATGCATGGCACACAATGTTGCTGGAAGCGACGCCCAGAAGGATCTCTGTCGTATTTCTGCTCCGATGACTTCATGGTTGATGGGCGTTCTGTTGTGTACCTCATCCAATAAGAGTTGAGAGTTCAATCCTTTGGAATTTCACACATAGCTATAAAGTAAGCAAGGTTTCGTGGGATTTGAAGTCCGTGTTGGACTCATTTTGCACGGCTGTTATCAGTAAAGTTTTATGACTGTGTGCAGGCCTGCCTTTGTCTTATATCTGAATACACGAGGCCTAACATATATATATATATATATATATTTCATCCTAGCGTAAACATATTTTTTGTTAAAAATTGAATTTCATATTTGTGGTCAGTAAAACTATCAGCAGAACAAAAACAAACAGCTGCAGATACAAACAAACAAGCAAACAAAACCTTATTACTGACTCCTGCGATACATTCAACACAACTGACTGAACTGCAAAATACTTAATCAATTATGAGTCAACTTTTATTTACACACACCTGATCTTACACACATAATGGAAACAGATGAAACCACAACCACTAGTCCACTGAACGCTGTTAGACTACAAGTTCTGAGTGTGTTTGATCACAATGAAAACTCTCTTAAAATCTCTCAGTATCAGGTTGTTAAAGGGAGTTAAAGAAGGAAGTCTGACAGTCAAGACAACAGTGTGAAACTGCTGCACCAGATCTGCTAACACGACATGTTCTGTGTTCCTGGAAACAAACACAAACTGAAAAGCTGTGAAATAGAGTGAGAATGTATAAAGCCACATGTGAAGTTAGTGATAACGATAAAACAACAACATGTCAAAACAATACATGCAATTACTGCATGTTTTATACCAAGTAGATGCATTTAAAATACATGTTTTTGTTTTAGCTTGCTGCCATAACACTTCATTGCATCTGTTGTAAATAAGTATATTTTATTTTCAAATGTATTTTAATGTATACCTAAACAAATGTTTGGGCAAGCAATAGGGACGGCTACGTACCACCACTCCCGGTATGTGGTGCTGGATGAGGTTCGTATTAACCGGTAAAGGGGAGAACACGTCTGCAAATTCTTGTTGCAATTTGGCAACCCCTGCAAGCTGATAAGGTGAGAGGTTGTCTCCGCAAGTGACCAGGGTGTTATGATTAGGTTTTGTATTCACCTCCGGCCTGAGCTCAACCCTCTCCGGAAATACTGTAGCCAAGGTCAGAGGGACCGCCTCCCTCCATAATTTCAGGAGGTTGAGGTGATATATTTGATGTGCATAATCGAGATCCCCAACTCGTCGTGTTCAGGCCAAATAGTCCCCAAAATCAGCGGATGGCTGAGACGGGAACTAGCCGCAGACTCCATTCTATATTTTGTTCCCTGGAATTTAATCTCCAGGGTCACCATAGGGTATTTGTGAATATCCCCATGCACACACTTCATCCTCACCTATTTAGTTCTGCCAAATGCCTCATGCTGAACTAAGTGTTGGTGGACCATGGTTTGATTACAACCTGTGTCCACCAATGCTGGGTGAGTACCCCCTTGATCATTACTGGTATCCGGTACACTCCGGCCCGGTCGGGGGCAGTCGGGGATCCGGACCACTGTCCCCAACTCCATTTACAGGGCATTGATCCCGAAAGTGCCCCAGATCCCCACAACCCCAGCAGGCAGGCCCAGACGCCACACCCGCACCTGCGGACACTTCCACCTGAGGGGGAGAGCTGCGGGGCACTTTAGAGGCAGGGGGCAGTGTCCACCACCTCGCTCGGGGAACTGGCCTCGGAGGCGGAGCTCCTCGCCTTGCCTGTTATGGGCAGGAAGGGGACGACAAAATGTGTAGTTTCCGTTTATTTTGACTGTAAATGTTATGGGCATCTGCAGTATGGTTACTGTCTCTTTAAGAAGATCGGGCTTAAGCATGTCATACAATATTAGAGGCACTCTGTGCAGTTTGTTTTGTTGAGTTTCATCTTTTGAGAGCTGTAAAATGCAAGGAATGAGGATTTGAGAGATGAAAATTATTAATAATGTGAGACTACATTCATTATTCATCTTGTGATGTTCTGCTACCTGAAGCACGATCAAACATTCAGCAGAAAGTTTCTGTTCTCGCTGTATCTTTCTGTCAAGTGAAGCATCCGTGTGGTGCAAGTCTCTCACAGTCAACTCTCTCATTTGTTTGTGTGTGAGATGATAAAATACGGTAGATATGTGTGTCCTCTATTATAAGGAATGGATAAGGATCATTTATGATCAGATATATACCGGATATTACGGGGTGTTGGCAACTGCTATACTACACACCAAGTTAAATGTTAAATGAGAGCACATGTGACAAGTGTACATCACATTTGTTTTATAGCATTAACGAGGGCGACTTTCACTAAGAGGCTGATTTACAGTTGTTTGTATATCAGGAATTAAAGATTTGTGAGCTGCCGAATGCTGTCCTGTTCTTCTCATACGCAACCCGAAAACACAACGCAGACGACAGACCAGTTACACTCCGAAATGATCACGGCACCAAGTGTAACTGGTCTCATTTAACATTTAGGCCCAGATGCAAAAATATCAATTAATCGGGATGAAATTACAAAAATAAACACACAAATAGGTCAAATAATATTATACACATGAATTAGAGTGAAAATATAGACATAAAAGCAACAATTAAAATTAGGATTAAAGATGATTATCAGGAGCCCAAAATAACCTCACCTCTTACTGCATCACCAATGCAAAGAGGAAGAGGAGGGGACAGAACGGGAAATTATATTGACTCATGACATCACATTAATTAAAGAGAAAGGTACTCACTTCACTTAGGCAGTCATATCAGGTACATGTAAACGAACAATTTTGTGAGAATTCTAAAACTATACATACATTTAACAGTACACTTTATGTACCTGTTACATTGACACTGGCATTGCTGTGACATGGCCTGGAGCTGACACTGGCGTGGCGGCCATGACGTGGAAGGTGGGCCTGGCGGCCATGACGTGGGAGCT
The DNA here is from genome assembly GCF_025860055.1 of Xyrauchen texanus. Lineage (NCBI taxonomy): Eukaryota > Metazoa > Chordata > Actinopteri > Cypriniformes > Catostomidae > Xyrauchen > Xyrauchen texanus. The sequence goes on along the minus strand of NC_068276.1, from coordinate 64,246,762 downwards.
GTGGGAGCTGTGGGAGACTCGAAACTAAGTGTCATAGATGACTGGGAAAGGACCTCAGTGGTCGTGAACATGAGCAGAGACTTGGAAACGACCTCCGTGGTCATGTACATTGGCAGAGACTTGGAAACGACCTCCGTGGTCGTGCACATGGTCAGATTTAGAAACAAAAGCCTTTCTCCTCCTCCTCCGGGAAGCCAAAGTTGTCAGCGCAGGCTCTGTGACGGACAAGGCTGGCATCGCTGGCTCTTGGACATACGAGGCTGGCAACACTGGCTCTGGGACAGACAAAAATGATAAGGCTGGCCCTTGGACAGATGAAGCTTTCAGCCTTGGCAGGTGTGGGCATTGTGGGACGCTGGCTCGTCGGACATGACGTGGGACGCTGGCTCGTCGGACATGACGTGGGACGCTGGCTCGCTGTGATGTGGCATGGTGCTGACTCTGTCATGGCTGTGACGTGGCCTGGAGCTGACTATGGTGTGGCTGTGACGTGGCACTCGGGCTTGGTGGCCATGAAGTGGAACGCGGGCTTGGCGGCCATGATGTGGAACGCGGGCTTGGCGGCCATGACGTGGAAAGAGGGCTTGGCGGCCATGACGTGGAACGCGGGCTTGGCGGCCATGACGTGGAACGCGGGCTTGGCGGCCATGACGTGGAACCCGTTCTTTGTGGCAATGAGGTGGAGCCCGTTCTTTGTGGCAATGAGGTGGAGCCCGTTCTTTGCTGCCATGACGTGGAACTCGGGCTTGGTGGCCATGACGTGGGGCCAAGTCGTGGAAGGCGGAGCTGTGAGAGGCTCGAAACGAATTGTCCTAGATGACTGGAAAACAACCTCCATGGTCGTGAACATGGGCAGAGAATTGGAAACGACCTCCGTGGTCATGTACAAGGGCAGTGACTTAGAAACAAAAGCCAGATCGCAAAAGTCCTCCACATAGTCCTCCAGGGGACGATTCCTCTGACGTCGGTGGAGGAGCTGAATTAATGGGTTTATTGTAGGTCAAGTGTTCTGTAACATTGTAGCTGGCAATGGCGAAGACGGTGAAATGAAGAACCCAAGTGCAATTTATTTAATAAACGTGAAAACCAAAAACCCTAACTATAAACATGAATAAAACACACTATAAACTTGAAACATAAACATAGCTTGGATAGGCTAGGCTTAAACTTGACTTGAAATGAAATTTAAATACACAACACAAACTCACATCAACAATGGACAATGGCAAACATGAGGCTTAAATACAAGACATGGGAGAACAAGACAAACATGTTTTCCAATGAAAAGAAAGAACTGATAACAAGATAATTAAACAATAAACCAATGAACACAAGACACATGCGCATTGAGGGAAAAAGGAATCACATGACATGAACAGGAACTAAACTTTTCAAAATAAAAGACATGAAATACATGAACACACACATTAAAAATTACACCAACACTGAATGCTCAAGCAGCCTAATTTGCACTTAGAAAACTCCCGATGTTGCTATAACAACGCAAAAAGCACTTACTAATTTACTCGAAGAGAAAATCGGTCCTCCTTTTCTGTTTATTAAATTAAGCAATCACACGGTCATGCAGAACATCTCGTGTTTTTAAATCCATAAGGACCTCTTTCTCAATGGCGATAGCGGCAGTGATAACGATCTTGCTCTCTTCGCTTTCAAATTACATACATCACGTAAAGCATGATTGCGTCACGCAAGGCCAGCTAGAAGGCTTCGACCAGGACATATCATAAAGATCACACCCACCAATAACAAATAAATCAATCTGATTAGCTGCTGAATCTGTCTCATGAATCTCATTGTGGGTGGGATTATAGGCTGATCATCATAGTTGCACCGCCTCTACTGCCGTGACATCATCTTAAACACAACACAAACTGACCAAAACAATAACACGACTGCTAACTGTTAGCTACTAGATCATTGTGCTGCATAAAGCAGTTGTTGATGGTGATTTTACACAAGTGTATCAGTTAAATTGGTTGTTTTAAAAGCTTTCCAGTAGCTGCTCAACTAAATAACGTGAAGCTTTCAAGCAGAGTATAGAGTTAACATAACAGAACATACCATCCTCTGTCGTGGATCAACACCAGTCCAGGGCACTCTCTCTCCCATTGCTCGTCCATTTGGTCGAACCACTTCCACATTTCCTTGATGGTTCTGTAGTCACTTTTAAGTTTTTTATAACTTTTCCCTACACTGTTGGAAGGTCCGGTGGGAGCCATGTGTGGCCAACAGCTGAGACACTTACTGAGAGACTTTTTTGTTTCGCTCATCGCTAATGGGTGGACTGTCTGCAACTTGTTTATTAACCATGGCGTGATTTTGCACACAGCCATTTCATTTTTCACAATTTGCAAGGCACCTGAACAAATGATACAGTTATCGCTGTTGATAACTTTAAAACTAGCGGTTTGATTTTGCGTGTCGGAAATCCAGTGACGCTGGTAGTGATGATTCTCTCTGACAATCAGTGATCTGCAGGATTTTGACGTCACATTTAGTATAGGCTCGACTCGCTTGGAACCTCGACCGGGGTGGTCCTAAAAAAAATCAGGTTCCAGGTATTATTCAAAGTGGAAAACCCCAAAAAATTCAAGTTGTACCGTGCAGTGGAAAAGTCCCAAAAGAAACCCGCTGCTAAAAATTCTCCGAATAAGGTGAAGAAACCTGCAGCCGCCAAGGCAACGAAGAGCCCAAAGAAGACGAAGAAGTCAGCAGCCCCCAAGAAAACAGCCAAGAGTTCCAAAAAGACCAAAGCTGGCAAACCCAAAATGACAAAGCTGAAAACAGCCAAGACTAAAAAGCAGCACCCAAAAAGAAGTAAATGACTCATTACAGAGTTTCACCTTCAAAACGGCTCTTTTAAGAGTCACACACCAACTCATATAACAGAGCAATATTGTTTTATTTCAGATTTATTGTTTTTAATGAATGTTATCTTGTATAGTGATCGTGAGAGTTCATAATTACTGTTGACCGAACTAAAAACTAAAAGTTAAAGCTCAATATTTAGGAATGGTAAATCCACTCATAAACGCATGTCTAATGCAAGTTTTTTCCTACCTGACAAGTTTACAAAGAGATCAAATTTAAATCAGTTTCACACAAGTTTACAATCAAGATCAGTGTAATTACCTGATTATATTTTATACATAATCAATTATGATGAATCGATTGTGCTTTTGGGTTTCATAATAAAGTAGTGAATCTCAGACATCTTTAAACTTAATGTCAAATATACTGGTATTATTGTTATTATTATTATTATTTGTGTTGTTTTTACATTAAATACTTCAGAGTTTAAACGCTTGAAGGCTCATGTGACTGAAGATAGGGGGAGGGGCTTGAAGTTTAGATGAAAGTGCCCTCCCCCTATTGGTTGAAATGTTTTGCAGCCTTTAACCAATAGGCAACAGACGGGCTCGTGAACGGTACAAGTTCATGAAACATTTCGTGTTGCCAACTTGCCTTTAGCGACTCTTTTACCGCTAAAACCCCCCTAGCGACAAATTTAGCGACTCTTTGGACAATCTTAGGCACTTTCCGTAGAAGAGTCGCCAGTACCACCGTGCGAGCGCGAGGTCTTGCTTTCCCGCCACAAGCACACCTCTCTCTGCGTCATCTCTGTTCAGTGAGTGACAGGCAGAAGAGCAGCACATTCAGTTCACCGCACGGCAGCTGACACAGACGTGAATGAGCTGCACATGCGCAATCAATAATCTGCATGTTTGCTCCTCTGTTTTAATTTAAACAATTTAATTTGAGCATTATTTTTCTTGCTTCTCACTCATTGTTACACAGATGGAGGCTGAGTGAGAGAAACAATAAAACATTCTGTCGCTTGTAACTTTCTCTCTGAGTGATAATGTTACATGTAAATATAGCCGAAATCACAACACAGCCGCTGTCTTTAACTGATGTTATAAAATCAGGATTTTAGCAGTACAGCAGCTTGGATGTGACTACTGGTTAACATGTAGTCTAAATGTGCGGCGTTTCAGTCACTATTTCATACATGTTGTTGTCTGACAACAGAAACAGAACAAATATGTACATGAGAACAGCTTTATTGTGAATTCGGCTGTATTAAAATACCGTATGTGAGCACAGAAAGTAGGAGAGAAGCAAACAGATGTAAAGGACGGACACAAGGCAGAATGCAAATACAACGTGATGACATCATGGATATGCTAATGAACGCATGACGTCACCTAAAGACTTTTTAGCAGGTTTTAGCTACTTTTCATTGATAGTTATGGCAACACTGCTTATGACGACATTGCAGTTGTGATCTCAAATCAAAAATGAGCGGCAGAGTTAAAACACAAGTCCATCATCTTTCACATGAACACAGACAGATGCTTTTGATCTGTAACACACAGTAATAACTGCAGTCTTCACTCTCATCATCACTATAACACAAACACACACACACACACACACACACACACACACACACACACACACACATTAATACACGCGTGCACAAACACAGAAATAACAGAAGATAATATAGAATATAATAAAACACTCACAGAGTATAAGAGGCAGCACACTGGACTCCATACTGTCACTTTAAGGAACTGTTTTAACGGTGCTGTCTGTCTAAACCAAACCCTTCCTGTGTTCAAACGTCATTTCACACTTCAGAGACAGAAATAAAAGGGGTGATGCCAAGAGTCTACAGACCAATGCATGCAGAACACACAATAAGATATTTAACTTCACACAATAACAGGATTGCAGTGGAAAATGCTGATAATGATAAACTGTCTGATAGTTTTTAAAATAGATTTATAGCATGTGTGTTGCATATGTATTGCATATACCACATGTTTACTGTGCAAGCAAAACCCATAATAACCAGGAAATAAATTATTCGGTACTTTCTTATTCGGTTTCTTATGACGACATTTAATTGGTACTGGTGCTCCTGTTTATCTGTCCGCTGTGCGTCAAGAAACCACTGAGCTGCACTTCCGGCTGATTAGAAAACTACATTCACACACATCAGTGACGTCACACACATCAACCCCAAACACTCTTAAGAGTTCAATCCTACTGACAGATTTCATTGTCAACAAGTCTTCTGCTCTGTTGTACATTTGACCAATATTGAACAGTTATTTTCTCAATCAGAATAAAACAGAAAATAATAAAGAGCGGGAAGAGGAAGTTAGAGGAATAAAGGAACTGAATCGTGTTGGTGATGGTAGTTGTCAATCACGATAGGATGGGCGGGACTAACATGTAAAAGTTCCTGATTGGCTGTTCTGAACTTCTAAGACAGCTGAATGTGTCCAATGAAATCATTTCAGGGGTTGTCCCATAAAGACACACAATCACAGAGGACTTTTTGTCCCCAAAGAAATTAGCATAAAGGAGTTTATAAATTTGAATTTCCGCAATAAAATATCCTGTCCTTTTAAAATTAGCATGCTGCGATATTTCAGATTCATCTCAATGTTTTGTGAGTTTCACTCTTTACAGCATCATGTCGGATCCAGTGAAGTTCGCGCCGAAGAAAGGATCCAAGAAGACCGTCAGTAAATCCGTCTGTAAAGGAGGAAAGAAGCGCAAGAGCTTCAGGAAGGAGAGTTTCGATATCTACATGTATAAAGTCCTGAAGCAGGTTGATCCTGACACCGGGATCTCCTCCAAGGCGATGGGAATCATGAACTCTTTCGTCAACGACATCTTGGAGCGCATCGGCGGTGAAGCGTCTCGTCTCGCTCACTACAACAAGCTCCACCATCACATCGAGAGAGATCCAGACCGCCGTGCGTCTGCTGCTGCCCGCTGAACTGCACAAACACGCCGTGTCTGAGGCACAAAGCACCAAATACACCAGCTCCAAGTCCAATAACATCTGTGTCCTCCATTAACACAAACATGATCTTTAAACGAGCTTGTATCCAAACTGTTGATCCTCTGTGAATGACTTTTGCATTTATAATGTGGAGAAGAAATGAGTGTCAGTGGATCCGGATCAGTTCACTGTTTCTGCACTCAATGATCATATACAGTATTTTATCATCTCAATGTTCAGTGAATCCACCTGCTTTACAAACTCAACTGTTATTGAACTGACACTCTCATTCTCAATGACACTAATTACATACAAAACTATTTCATTGACACTTTATACAAATCTGTTCTTCATCTGGGACTTTAAATATAAGCGGTCCAGAATCTTATTTTGATCTGAATCTCAAGACAAGTTATTCTGAACTTCTGTTTGAAAGTAAAGAGATCAATATGACAGATTGATGATTGATCAGATGTTGGTGGATGTTCAGGACTATTTCATTTGTTTTATCAAAGTTATTTTACTTTTAAAAGTACAAAAGTGTCAGTAAATGTCGATCTGTGGTGGAAAAACAGTACTTGTGTATATTATCAAATAACTTTACATATGAGCAACCTTTATAATATTGTATTTTATCACATGTTTTGTCACATTCAGCATTGGTTTGCTAACTGGGTTCATTTCTGCACAATTTTCTGTAAACCTGTATTGAATCAATAATTTATATATGTAAAAATAAACCTGACTTTACAGAGGATAAATTAATTATTTAACTTTCATCATAACTCTTCCATCCATGTTTTTATTCAAGCAAATTACACAAAAACATGGTATGTGCAGTATTACATTATATAGGATATATGTGTTGAACATATGTTGAGTGTATTACAGTTCGGGACTGAGAATAATAGTGTATAAAAGTTATGGCTGGTTGTCGTCTCATCTCCATAATGAAGGTTATTGTTGTATTAATCAACAGAACATGGTGTCAGAAGTATTGAACTTGATGTGATAAGTTGGTACGTGAGTTAGTGTCAGTTGAACAGTTATTAAAGTGGATGACTGGTCGAAATGGATAAAACGTTTCGTAGGTTTGGAAACACACGCAGATGAAAATCTAGTGAATGCCTTGATTTATTGTATGGGTGAGGAAGCTGAGGATATACTAACTTCTCTGTATTTAAGCCCTTGTGTTCAATATTATGAAGCTGCAGACTCGGAGCCTGCATCTACAGTCCCGCACCCAGAGTCCCGCGTTCTCAGACCCCTCGTTTTTCGAGACAGCGCCTCCTGCTAAATGCCATTGAAAACAATAGGATGTTTTATTTAAAGTTATCCAAATAAATATTTGCGTTCCCTGCTTAATGTATGTGCCAAAAAAACTCATTGTATTCTCTGACTAACAAATTTCCCAGTAGCTAGTTATTTTTTGAGCGTGGGTGTAATTGAAAGAAAATTACTGATGGAAGGGATACAATTACAGATTGAACTATCTTCTGAAAAATATTAGGTGATATTATATTGCTACAATGTTTTATTTATTCAAATTCCAATTTTTCTTTCAGTTCAACCTATAATGGTCTAATTAACATTATACCATGCTAACATTACAAAACCTGTTTTTTGATATTTTTAATGTGAAGCAAAACTCAAATAAGAATAGACAAAACACCAATAATAAACAATTCTGTACTTTATTTAACAATCACCTAAACATCATCTTGCTGTAAACAGGACAAAGCAAAGAAAAAAGGAAGAAAGAATTGTATTAGTGACTTTACTTTTCGTCTTCAATTGCATTAAAAAAAAACTTTTATAAGTCGCTTTGGATAAAAGCGTCATGTAAAATGTAAAGTAAATGCATAAGGTAAAATAATTACTTTCTGGTAGGCGAATGTTCCTTCTTTTTTCATTCTTTTGGCAATTGCTCTGTCAAATTCCTCGACTTCACTAAAATAAAAGATGAATGCCATTGTCAAAAATATTGTGTAATAATATATTTTTTTTGCAAATGCAAATTACAAGCATACCTAGGGTGATAAGTAGGGCCATGGAGGAAAACCTCCTCAGCTTCCTGCCAGGATAATGCCTGCATCTCACATAGGCCATGAATGATGGCCTGTCCATATAAATAAATAAATATATAAAACATTGCATATATGGCAATAATAGAAACAATCCATTGTGTGTCAGTGAATCACTTAACCCTTAATAGGACAACAACATAAAATAATGACAACATTGAATAGAGATTTTACCTTCTGTTTGCAGAGCTCATCTCTCAGACGATCCTCTGAGACAGTTATCTCAGAGACCTCTGCTGCTTTTGCTGGACGGATCTTCTCAAATTCTGTGTTAAGAACACAGTCTGAGCGGCGTGTGTTTCTCCCTATCCAGGGTGCCCAAAAGTTAAAACTTGGAGGAACACTGAATGGATTGTTTTTTTGACCTTTGGGAAACAAAACATGTCAGTATATCGTAGAAATCAGCATTTTTCCTTTTGTCTTATCTTATTAAATACAAATCTACATAGGTGTAACATTTAATAATTGCTGGTAGATTTGCTTTCTTACTTGAAACAAATCCACGGGCAATTCTTTCCTCTGTCAGTGCCTTCCAAAACTGTTCTGAATCCACATCTCCATTAAAATCTTCTGGAGGTTGTGCAAGGTCACTCACTAAAGGAAATTAAGAAAAATTTGCATAAACCATGGTCTATCTTTGTGCAATCCGTAAACTAAAAGGGTTTTTTACCTGACAGATGAAAAGATGCCTTCTTGTGAAGGTCCATTATGACCACAGGCGGATGGTCACCACAGGTCATGCAAGAATACTGATATTCATGGTCTGTTAGAGCTTCAAAATGAAGATAACCATGTAAAACTGTATCGGCTGAGGGGAACTGGACACCTGTAGTTAACTCCAAATACTCAACTATTCTGCTGACTGCAGTGTGGACCTATGATATAGAAACTGAACTCTTAATTACTACTATTCATTGAAATAATAATAAAAACAGACAAATTAAAGAATAAAGAAAAAATATAAGCATCACCTGCAACATGTTTCTAATAGTGAGGCAGAGAGGTAGATCAAGAAGGACATGGTCATTGAAATTATGTAGACCTTCGCTCCACTCTTGGTACCGGTACAGTACTCCACACTGAGGACAGTATTTGTAGTATGTAGAAATATCTGCAGACACAAAAGGTGTAAAAACAAGAGTGGTTCGGTTCAAAACGCAACATTATCAGAAGTACAAAATCACAGCCATAAAAATAAATATATAATCCACCTTGGAAAATTCCTGAGGTTGTAAGAATTTTAGCCTTTTGAGTAATGCAAATCGGGTCGCTGAGGACCATGCGGTTTGGGCAGTGGTAGCACAACGTCTCCTCAGGAATTAGGTGTCGTGGAAATACCTTATCCACAGAAGAAAGTCTCAAATGGTTGGGAATAGTAGAAGGTATCTTTTTGTTCATTAAGATGTATTGTACCATGCCTTGTATTGTTGGAGCATCCTTTGGTGGGTAAGTGCTTTCACCCACATGAGTTCCATCACTTTCCTCCACTGCTGTCACCTGAAACTCCTCAGCGCTCCTTTCAGTGCTCCGGACCTTCCGAAAGAGTTCTGCATTGGTTTGGAATAAGTGCCATTTTGCAATGTATTTATGTGTGCATGATCTCTGTGTTTTTGCACAAGGACAGTGCCATGCATTTTTTTTTGTATCATAAGACACCATGACTCTGCCTAGTCTGCTGTAATATGAAATAGTTGGCTCATGAACCGATATAAATTTTTTAGATGGAGGGGCTCCAATCTTTGACAGAACTGAAAGTGGTGCATTATTTTCTTTGGCTAGGGTTTGACGATCAACACACAGTTTAATTTTTTCCTTCCCAAACCACTTGCTTTTCACCATTTCTTTAAGACTATCTTCTCTAAGTGAGGGCGAGGTTAAAAAGGTTTTGCAGTATGAAACTGACCGGAGGTGTACACACTGGTATGACTGCAGTCCACTTCTCCATGCCAACTCCATATTAGCTTGGCACTCACCTAATTCACAAGAAACATGATGTTGTTCCCCCCATATTTTAATTTGAACATGGAGAGGAGTAGAAGCCCCATGAATACTTTTGTGGACTGCATACAGTCCATTCTGGGGATCTATGCATTCACTTTTGAGATGGGATGAGGATGAAATGTCCATCATTTTTGCTGTGTGTCTTCGTTCAATGTGCCTTTTTAAATTTTTTCTGTAAAATGTCAAATGACATTTGGGGCATTTCTGCAATTCTTTTGGACCCACACGGATGCCAGTTTTTGTGACTGGCCTGACAATGGCAGAGGTGGTTGGTTCGGAGGTGGCAGCAGTGGGTGGCACAGAGGTGGCAGCAGTGGGTGGCATAGTGCTGGTTGGCACTGGGGTGGCAGCAGTGGGTGGCATAGTGCTGGTTGGCACTGAGGTGGCAGCAGTGGGTGGCATAGTGCTGGTCGGTACGGAGGTGGCAGCAGTGGGTGGCATAGTGCTGGTTGGCACAGAGGTGGCAGCTGTGGGTGGCATAGTGCTGGTTGGCACAGAGGTGGCAGCAGTGGCTGTGGTAGGCGCAGCAGTGGGCGGCACAGAGATGGCAGAAAAGGGCGGCATAACAGTAGGTGGCACAATGATAGATGGCACAGAGGTGGCAGCGATGGCTGTGGTAGCTGGAACAGCAATGGCAATAGCTTGTGCAACAGCAGTTGCCACAGCAGTGGGTGTGATGTTACAGGCATCAGTGGCACTTGCTCTCTTAACCCTCTTACATTTGCAGGAACCTAAATGTGTAATGAAATCTGGCTTTCTTAAAATTGTTGACTGACAGTACAAGCAATGATAATGTTGATGGGTTCGGCAGGGGCGACCGCATCGATGTATGGTGTACCCTGGAAAACAACAGCAAAGGATTGCACTGTCACACACAGTCTTATGATCTTTCAAAAAGCAAGATGTTTGCAAATGTTACTACCTTCATGTTGCACTGCTCTGTTGAAGTGTCCCTTGACATGTTTTTGAACTTTGGACAACTTTGTGGGTTTGAAATATATGGGGTCACAGAATGGGCAGTGAAAATCACTGCAGCATTTATGACATTTCTGGATTTCTGGAAGTGAATTCCCCCTTTGAATTGTAATATCCATCTTTAAAAAAAAGAGAGAGTCAAACTCAAATTCAAATTTTAAGACCAGCCCACAGAGCCCATACAGTCAAATTTCAGTCAATACAAATTAAAACAAGGAACCCAAACAAAAGGCCAAATGACATATTCTAGCTCACATGTTAATACCATAGACTGGTTAATACATAGTGAAGGCATAGTAAATTAGATTTTTAGGCAATTGTATGAGTTGTAAATGGCTGGCAACAACTTCACAGTTAAATTAATATTGATTAATTTTAATACTTACGTTTTATAAGAACTAATCTAAGTAGGCTAGTCTACATAAATTATATAAAGTAAAATAATTACTCAGGCATTAATTAATTCAATTTATAGTTTTAGGAGAAACGGTCCGGTAATTAAAAAAGGTCAAACGGCAAATCTGATTAAATAATTAATGATGACATTCTTTGATATTAACACACTTAATGTATTTAATTGGTCTACTTTAAAGTCAACTAATTTTAATCAATAATAATTTTTACAATGGCTTGTCTACAAAAAGTCCAAGGTTAAAGGCTAACGTATTAGCTGTCAAAATATTTTCGGGGGAAAAAGGCGAAAAAACATACATTAACGGCTCAAATTTTGTTACAAACTATTATTATAAATATTAAATGGACTATGTTGGTGTATCGATGAGCTATAAAGTAGTTTGATTAAAAAAGAAATCGAATGATTCGCTAAATAAAATTGACGATACTCACGTTTCAGCTTAAGTTTTTCACGTGTTTATCCGATCCGATTTGATAGGAGGCGCTGTCTCGAAAAACGAGGGGTCTGAGAATGCGGGACTCTGGGTGCGGGACTGTAGATGCAGGCTCCGAGTCTGCAGCTTCATACTACTCGCTGAACTGCACAAACACGCCGTGTCTGAGGCACAAAGCACCAAATACACCAGCTCCAAGTCCAATAACATCTGTGTCCTCCATTAACACAAACATGATCTTTAAACGAGCTTGTATCCAAACTGTTGATTCTCTGTGAATGACTTTTGCATTTATAATGTGGAGAAGAAATGAGTGTCAGTGGATCCGGATCAGTTCACTGTTTCTGCACTCAATGATCACATACAGTATTTTATCATCTCAATGTTCAGTGAATCCACCTGCTTTACAAACTCAACTGTTATTGAACTGACACTCTCATTCTCAATGACACTAATTACATACAAAACTATTTCATTGACACTTTATACAAATCTGTTCTTCATCTGGGACTTTAAATATAAGCGGTCCAGAATCTTATTTTGATCTGAATCTCAAGACAAGTTATTCTGAACTTCTGTTTGAAAGTAAAGAGATCAATATGACAGATTGATGATTGATCAGATGTTGGTGGATGTTCAGGACTATTTCATTTGTTTTATCAAAGTTATTTTACTTTTAAAAGTACAAAAGTGTCAGTAAATGTCGATCTGTGGTGGAAAAACAGTACTTGTGTATATTATCAAATAACTTTACATATGAGCAACCTTTATAATATTGTATTTTATCACATGTTTTGTCACATTCAGCATTGGTTTGCTAACTGGGTTCATTTCTGCACAATTTTCTGTAAACCTGTATTGAATCAATAATTTATATATGTAAAAATAAACCTGACTTTACAGAGGATAAATTAATTATATAACTTTCATCATAACTCTTCCATCCATGTTTTTATTCAAGCAAATCACACAAAAACATGGTATGTGCAGTATTACATTATATAGGATATATGTGTTGAACATATGTTGAGTGTATTACAGTTCGGGACTGAGAATAATAGTGTATAAGTCAAGTCAAGTCAATTTTATTTGTATAGCGCCTTTCACAACACACATCGTTTCAAAGCAGCTTTACAGAAGATCAGCATTAACAGACGATAAAACTGTAATGTCTATAAAGTCGATTAATCATCATTGTGTAATTTAGATAAAATACGAATTTTAATAATGTTTATAAATAATTCAATGATAATTGTATTAATAACCCCAGTGAGCAAGCTGTAGGCGACTGTGGCAAGGAACACAAAACTCCATAAGATGTAGATTAATGGAGAAAAATAACCTTGGGAGAAACCAGACTCACTGTGGGGGCCAGTTCCCCTCTGACTAACCCCACCCTAACCCTAAACCAGACTCACTGTGGGGGCCAGTTCCCCTCTGACTAACCCCACCCTAACCCTAAACCAGACTCACTGTGGGGGCCAGTTCCCTTCTGACTAACCCCACCCTAACCCTAAACCAGACTCACTGTGGGGGCCAGTTCCCTCTGATTAACCCCACCCTAACCCTAAACCAGTCTCACTGTGGGGGCCAGTTCCCCTCTGACTAACCCCACCCTAACCCTAAACCAGACTCACTGTGGGGGCCAGTTCCCTCTGACTAACCCCACCCTAACACTAAACCAGACTCACTGTGGGGGCCAGTTCCCTCTGATTAACCCCACCCTAACCCTAAACCAGACTCACTGTGGGGGCCAGTTCCCTCTGATTAACCCCACCCTAACCCTAAACCAGACTCACTGTGGGGGCCAGTTCCCCTCTGATTAACCCCACCCTAACCCTAAACCAGACTCACTGTGGGGGCCAGTTCCCTCTGATTAACCCCACCCTAACCCTAAACCAGACTCACTGTGGGGGCCAGTTCCCTCTGACTAACCCCACCCTAACCCTAAACCAGACTCACTGTGGGGGCCAGTTCCCTCTGACTAACCCCACCCTAACCCTAAACCAGACTCACTGTGGGGGCCAGTTCCCCTCTGACTAACCCCACCATAACCCTAAACCAGACTCACTGTGGGGGCCAGTTCCCCTCTGGCTAACATTATGAATGTAATGTAAATATTAATTATGTATAGGTAAAATCATGGTTTAAAATTATTAAACTAAGTGATAAGGGTCAGTGATTAAACATAGATTGTGTTTGAACTGTAAGATTAATGACCAAAGTCTTTGAAGTCCATCTTGATTAATTGCAGAAGTTCACAGATGCAATTGTCCTTGTTAATTGGCTGATGAAGGCTTTTTGTTGGCAATTGTTAGTCTAAGCATTTCATTTCAGGATCATAGTCCATAAATAGACCGAGGTGATGCAGGTTGGAGTTGGCATCAGTTCATCCTCTGAAGTCCATCATAATAGACTGAAGTGATGTTTGGCACCGGCTGAATTTAGTCATCATCATTCTGCGACATGTAGCAGTGGAGTCCAACATGAAGCAGGAATGGTGCTGGATCAGCCGGTTCTGGTGACCTCAGGATAGGAGTCCCGAGGTTGAGACAGGGAAACAAATAAAAAGATGTAAGCGTAGATGCCATTGAATTTATTGCAGAGTTAGAGATCATGCTCAATGTTTCTGGTTTCTGGTTCCGGCAGACCCAACTAAAGCAGCCTAATTGTGGGTTGGAGGATAAATTAGGTGTATGCCTGGATAAATAGAGTCTTTAGTCTAGACTTAAACTGAGAGAGTGTATCTGAGTCCCGAACAGTGTTTGGGAGACTATTCCATAGTTTAGGAGCCAAATATGAAAAGGATCTTCCTCCTTTAGTGGATTTTGATATTCTAGGAACTATTAACAGGCCAGAATTTTGCGATCTTAATGAACGTGTTGGAATATAGTGTGACAGAAGGTCACTTAAGTACTGCGGAGACCATTCAAAGCTTTGTACGTAGTTAACAGAATGTTTTAATTAATTCAGAATTTATCAGGTAGCCAATGTAACGATGATAAAATGGGGCTAATATGATCATATTTCTTGGTTCTCGTCAGCACTCTGGCTGCTGCATTTTGAACCAATTGAAGTTTATTTATTGATCTTGCTGGACATCCTCCCAGTAATGCATTACAATAATCTAGTCTTGAGGTCATGAACGCATTAATTAGTTTTTCGGCATCAGCAACAGAGAGCATGTGCCTTAATTTAGCAATATTTCTTAGGTGGAAGAATGTTGTTCTACAAACATTTGTAATTTGATTTTCAAAGGACAGATTGGTATCAAATATAACACCTAAGTTCTTCACTGTTGAAGATGATGTGACAGAACATCCATTGAGAGTCAAATTATATTTTAGTGGCTTATTTTTAGAGTTTTTTGGTCCCATAATTAGAACCTCTGTTTTGTCAGAATTGAGTAGAAGGAAATTTCTGGCCATCCAATCTTTTATTTCATTGATACACTCTGCTAATTTGGAGAATTGTGAAATCTCATCAGGTCTTGAAGAAATATAAAGTTGTGTATCGTCAGCATAGCAGTGGAAACTTATTCCACGATTCCTGATAATATCTCCCAGGGGAAGCATATACATGGAGAAAAGCTATAAAAGTTATGGCTGGTTGTCGTCTCATCTCCATAATGAAGGTTATTGTTGTATTAATCAACAGAACATGGTGTCAGAAGTATTGAACTTGATGTGATAAGTTGGTACGTGAGTTAGTGTCAGTTGAACAGTTATTAAAGTGGATGACTGGTCGAAATGGATAAAACGTTTCGTAGGTTTGGAAACACACGCAGATGAAAATCTAGTGAATGCCTTGATTTATTGTATGGGTGAGGAAGCTGAGGATATACTAACTTCTCTGTATTTAAGCCCTTGTGTTGATATGCAATGAATCAACTGTAATACCTAATGTGACCAGCAGAGGGAACGGTCTGGGGAGATGACCAGGGGTAGGGGAGTAACGGGCAAGAACAGCGAGAGGCTAGTTTTGTGTTGATAATGTTGGTTCGTACATTAAAGTTTGAGCTAAAGTTAAAGCTCATTGTGAATTAAAGACCAAGTGTGATCTTTAAATCACAAACAACACAGCCCTCAAGAAGCAAGTGAGTACGAAACAGTAAAGAACCGGCTGAATGTTCATTTCATTGCTTGCAGAAAAGTGATTTTTGAGAGGGCTTAATTTAATCAGAGGCAACAGGAGGTCTGCGAATCTGTGGATCGCTTCATAACGGAACTGCATTGTTGAGCATGATGAGAGGCTGCGGAGGGCACTCTCACAACTTCAGGAGGCTGGAGTCACACTTAATGAAAAATGTGAGTTCTCCAAGAAAACAATTATGTTTCTAGGACAAATCATTGAGGCATCAGGGGTGAGTGCAGACCCAGAAAATGTGGCGGCAGTGAAAGCCAGGAAAGAACCCTGTAATATCAGCGAAATTAGACGGTTTTTAGGGATAATCAATCACCTTGGCGAATTCTTGTCACATTTGGCAGTGAAAACACAACCACTCAGAGACTTATTGAAAAAGTCCAACATGTGGGTCTGGGGGTCACAACAGCAGCAGGCCTTTGAGAGAATTAAAGAGGAACTGACCACACCCCTTGGTCTGGCATTGTATGATTCAAACAAGGAAACAGTAGTTTCTGCGGATGCTTCTTCATATGGGCTGGGAGCTGTTCTCCTCCAGAATCAAGCAGACAAAGTATGGAAACCTGTGGCATATGCCTCAAGTGCTCTTAGTAACACGGAGCAGCGATACACACAAATAGAAAAGGAAGCACTGGCCTCCACATGGGCCTGTCAGAGGTTTTCTGAGTTTCTCATTGGGAAAAGTTTCCACATCGAAACTGATCATAAAGCTCTGGTTTCTCTGCTTTGCTCAAAGAAATTGGATGAACTCCCACCATTCATACAGCGTCTTTGTATGCGTCTTATGAGATTCTCATACACCAATTCACATGTGGCAGGCAAAAACATTGCAATAGCAGATGTGTTGTCCAGAGCTCCCATTAGCGGTGCGGCAGTGGGGCTCTCAGAGGAAGACATTAATTTATTCTGTATGTTGACTCTGTAATGGCAAACCTACCAGCTACAGAAAAAAAGGCTCAGAGAGAGCCAAATACACCAGGACAATGATTCCATACTCTAGCAGTTAAAGAAATACTGTGTGGAGGGGTGACCAGATACATTTTCCATTGACAAGGCTTTCCAATCTTGTGCTGGTGGTGTTGTAGTGGGCTAATGCACATAACTGTTAATCAGAAAGTCGCTGGTTCGATCCGCACAGCCACCACCATTGTGTCCTTGAGTAAGGCACTTAAATCCAGGTTGCTCCCGGGGGATTGTCCCTGTAATAAGTGCACTGTAAGTTGCTTTGTATAAATGCATAAATGTAAATGTAAATCTTACTTGTCAATCTCAGGAGAACTTTCTGTGCAAAATGGTCTATTATTAAATGGAATCAGGATTGTTTTTCCTGCGTCACTAAGAGAGAGTCAAACACTCAGTTTGGTGGCCAGGTCTCTGTAAAGATCTGACATCAATGATTGAGAACTGTGACACATGTGCACGGGAGAGAACAAACCTCAGAGAATGCTCCCTACTGAATTTCCAACAAGGCCGTGGTCCACTGTAGGAGCAGATTTGTTTCAAAAAGATAATAAGTAGAACTTGGTCATTGTTGATCATTTTTCAAGGTACTTTGAAATTGCCAAACTAACGTCAATGACTTCGGAAGCTGTGGTTAACATTTCATGTCCATATTCGGACATCACGGCATACCAGAGGTGGTGCGGTCAGACAATGGACCACAGTTTGCTTCCCAGTATTTACGTACATTTTCACAAGACTGGTGATATCCAGTCCACAAAGCTGGAAAGAAATGGGAGGCGGCGCGAGCTGTGAGGACAATCACAAATCTTCTCAAAAAGTCAAGTGATCCTTACCTTGCACTTATGTCTAACAGAGTAGCTCCGCTGGCAGACGGAAACAGCCCTGCTGAGCTCTGAGTGGTCATTTGGGCAGAATAATCCCAACACTCAGTTGAAGGGTTTGGGTAGTCTACCCCATCCTTCAAGTCTAGTTAAAAGAAAGAAAAAAATAAAGAGCTTGTTTTGTTGTCATTGTGTTGTAAGAAAGAAAGAGAAGTATTGTTGTCATTTTAAAAGTTTACTCTGTACCATCTTACAAAAGTATATTTCTTTCACCCATGACTACTGTGTAAGAGATTCTCACAACATGTTTCATATGATATATTAAAAAAATTAACAATTTTTATAACATAAATTCCGAGCAACAATTGTCCATCTCACCTTCCAGAGTTGTTTTGCAGTGCCCGCAGGTGAATCTTGAGTCTTGAATGAGTCTTGATCCCCGACAGACATGCCGAAATCTGCCTCGTAATCCTCACACATTTTAGCAGATGCTTACACTGAGTACTTTTAGGTCTTGTCTTGATAAATTGGCCGAAAAATGCGTCTGCCGGATGCTTGCAGCCTCTTGATGCCATCTCAGAAAAATGCAGACATGTATCCACTAGACAGCTGGAACTAAACTGACCTGGTGGGTTTAAGCCCCTGTATTTGCACGACTATTTATATTACTGGAAAGTTCTAGAAGTTTCTCCAAGTTTACTCAGCACTGAATCTATCTGGAATGTTCTGGTACATTTAAAAATATTACTGTCCTGGTCACAAAAGCAAAGTTTGTGGGGAATAATGGCCATTTTCTATCTAGTTTGAGGCACAAGAAATTAGGAAATAACACGAACTACCCAAGAACCAAAAAATCTAAAAGTTACACGTGTAATCTTTTTCTCCATTACAAAATAAATGTATTAAATGACAGAAGTGAGATTTAATGTCGAGAGTTTAAGATACTGGAGCATGAATCAGCTCATCACAACATGACGATGATGTTATTTGTTTCTAAATGTCTTTATTATTTATCAGCTCTTTTAAACATTTCAAATATATTACATAGAAAACAAACCCACAAAATAAAAGAAGTTGAAAATAATCAATGATCAAATAAACATGGTGAAATAATGAACAGGAATGTAAGAAAAGTCTTCTGAACGTTTTTAAAGAGATTCAGATTGAAGTTTCTTCCTCTGTTACTGCAAACTGACTTTGATCTTCAACAGATGAAACTATCAAATACAAAAACAATATTAGAAACATGTCATTGAACTCCACTTTCATATTGTTTCCTCTGCTGTTATTGTCTTTGTGAACATTTCATCTGTTGATTATATTGATCTCTTTTACCTCTCGCTCTGTAGCATTTGAACACCAGCACGACTGTCGCCATCAGATATGGACAAACTGCCAGAAGAGAACTGAGAGTGTGTAAGACACAAATCTGATCTGCTGACACTGAAAAACAGACACACAAGCACATGATGATTGAGTATATCTGAACAAGTGCACATGAATGAATAGAAAAGAGAGAATAAACTCTCACCTGTGACTGAGATCCAGCTCTCGGGTGACTGTCCTCTCTCTCGTGTTTACAGGAGTAGAAACCCTCATGTGACTTTGAGACAGTAGGGATGCTCATCTCTCCTGTCGTCTGATTCTGGAGGAGTGATCCATCTTTATAGAAATCAGCTGTGAGGATTGAGGAGTTTGTAGATCGATGTAAACAGTGTAGAGTCAGAGTATCTCCTCAATCACAGGATGAACAGAACTCTCCAGAATCACATCACCATCTACACAACAGAGGAAATGGAGAAACAGCAGGAAGAAGTTTAAGCACATATTTAAAGTCACATATTCAGCTCTGTTTTAAGTATCATGACACTATATCTGCTGTTATATAGACTCACCATGTACTGTGATGTTAATATGAGGACTGTGTTCTCCAGATTGAGACTCACACCAGTACACTCCAGTGTCAGATGTTTTAAGGGAGCTGATTTCACATGTAGATCCTGTAGATGAACAATCTTTCATTCTCTCACTGTCTGTGTTTCTTCTCACTGTCCATCCAGTGGAGTTATTGTGATCCTCACAGTTCAGAGAGAGAGAGTGAGATGAGAAGTGTTGACTTCTGCTGGGACTGATGATCAGAGACACAGAGAGAGAGAGATTTTTAAACAAACATTTATTCCAGAAAAAATAAAAGCATTTAAATTAAAATATAAATTACATCATGTTTATAAAAGATGTGAAAAGTAATTTCCATTTTCAACAACAGAACACAATACCTCTCTACAACACCAAGTGTTGGCATACACTTCCAGACAGTTCGTAGCCTTATAAAAATAGAAGTCTCGATTTAATCATAGCTGTAAACATCATTACAACTTCATAATCACCCTTTTGTTCAACTTTTCTCTTTCTACTAACATATATTGCCATTTTTGCCTTGCCTATAATAAAATTGATCAACTGACATTCCTGTTGTCTTCTTCAGTACATTTTTCATCAAAACAACTGAAAATGTCTTTCAGAAAGTCAAATAAGGTCTCAAGTCTTGAGCAGTGCATAAACGCATGAAAAACGGTCTCTCTTTGGGAACAAAAAGGACAATTATGACTAACATTTGGATTTAAAATAGAAATAAAAGAATTAACAGCAATTATACCATGTATAATTCTCCACTGTAAATCTCCAATTGTTTTTGTTAATGGTGGCTTATAGAGTGCCCTCCACTCCGGTTTTACATCTCTATCAGAAAAAATGGTACGCCAAAGTGAATCAACTCTTTCATGCAGACCTTTTTTTTTAAAACTTTTACACAAGCATTGTACATTTTCCCCCCAACTTCATATAAATCCATGTCTGGTACATTTTCCAAGAAAATTCCAGAGTGTTCCTCTATATCTGGGGACAAAAAATGCTTTAGGAATGCATCTTTATCATTAGGTAGAAGTCTCTCAGCAAAATATTTTCCAGCATGTTCATTTCTTTTTCTGTGAGCACAGATTGCAAATTCTGAAGAATTTTAAAACAGTTCGAATTGATTTATTACCTAAAGAGGCAGCTACATTTTACACATTTTTGAACTTTGAACCAGACACATTAATTAAACATCCCAATGTTACGATCATAGATTTGGTGCGCACACCATTTAGTACATTTACATGTATCCAAAATATCCAAACGGGCACCATAGATCATGGGTTCTTCCAGTAGCCAAAAAAGAGAAACTGTGCTCGCAGTCCTTCTCATTTTAAAAAGGACACATATTTTAAACAGATTTTTATAAAAAAATAAAAATAAAAAAAAATAAAAAAAAATGGAAGCCTTGATGTATTGAGTCTTTTTGGATCCAGCAGGAATAAGTGCTTTTCCAAACAGAGTTCATCGACAGATTTGAGAATAGCACAGGCCACTGATTTCCAAGCCAAAGTCTCTGAACTGGTAGGAAACGTTGTATGAATTGTAGCAAAAATGCCGCAGTCCTGCTTTGTATATGTACAAGTCCTTGACCACCTTCTTTTTTTTTAGAAACAAAATGTTGTGTTGTATCCAGTGTAGCTTGTCCCCCCAAAAAATCTACGGTGGATCAATGCAAACCATCCGGTGCCACAAAGAGGAAGCCACCAAATTGTTAATAACCAAAGTGCGTCCCCTGTAAGATAAATTTGATATGAGCCATTTTCATTTTTCAAGTCGGCTCTTTAGCTTTTCAACTGTTCCTGTCCAAATGTTTTATAAATTAAATTATACTCCCAAATATTTCAAACCATTTCTTGTCCAATGTAAACCATCTGGAAGATTTGGCACTCCATTTTTCCACTGTCCTATCAAAACTGCCTCACTATTGTTCCAGTTAATTCTTGCAGAAGAATTAGTATTTTAGTATTTTCAAAAGTAAGTCTACATCATTCTGCTTATTTATCATTATAATAACATCATCTGCATATGCAGACAGACATAAAGAATTTTACAATTTTGTAAAAACACCCCTTCTAAAACTCCTTAAAACACTTAAAAGCGGTTCTATTGCAAGAGTATATAATAACCCTGACAAATAACAACCTTGTCTTACCCCACAACACACTTTAAAAGGAGCACATAAGCCACCATTAATCTTCAGTAAACTCTCAATATCACAGTATAACTGTACGTTCACACCAGAAGCGGCGAGAGCGTCCAAATTCGCTCTGGCTGCCCTGCCTTCGACGCTCAAGGACGCTCGTGGACGCTCTGACGTAGTTGAAATAGGCGGCAACATTTGTTCAGAATGCTTTGTTTTGTGAACTATATTTAAAGGGGGCCGCAATTTAAACATCCAGACATGTCGACCATTTACTTTTTGCCGACCGATCACAAGTAGCGTATATCCTCATGAACTCTTTAAAATGTGAAAATAAGAAATCGATCGATGGCAGAAAGTAATTAAATTTACAGTTGTTTGTTATCAAAATAAAACACATTTGTAATAAAAACTGTGGTCTTGGTCATATATTACAGGGAAACCCGTCACGGCAATAATTGTTTCTCCATTTTATCTTCGAACTGAATGTTTGGTGGGAACCAAAGTTTACACGGTTGTGTTCTCTAGACTTCGCTACAGCGGAGCACTTCTATATTGCAATAGGTTGTCACCGAACCGCGTCACAGCTCATTACCATAATGTTGACTGCACTTGAACTTCCATCTGACGCTCACGCCGCCCAAGACTCGCCAGCCGCTTCGCCGCCGAGACGCTGGCTGTCATTGAAAATGAATGACTTCCGGTCGATTTGACGCCTCGCCGCCTCTGGTGTGAACGTACGGTAAGACTTTAATATATGCTAATATTTTGAACTAAAACCAAAAGCTTGAAAAGTCTTCCATAAATAATTGTGTTCTACTTGGTCAAAAGCTTTTTCTTGATCTAAAGAAATTAATCCTATGTCAAGACCAAACATATTAGAAACAGCAAACAAATCTGTAATTAAATTGATAAAATCAATTAGGTACGCAATACGACTGGTCAGGATGGATTCATTCGGCTAAAACTTTTCCCAAACGGATAGCTAGTGCTTTAGATAATATTTTATAATCGCAACACAATAAAGATACAGGTCTCCAGTTTTTTATATAGCTCAAATTACCTTTCTTAGGCAAAAGGGTCAATACCGCTCTTCTGCAACTCAAAGGCAAAAGTCCTTTAGCTAAAATATCATTGAAAACAATTAGCAAATCTTCTCCAAAGTTTGACCAAAAATTTTTTTAAAACTTCAACAGGGATTCCATTTAATCCAGGAGCTTTGCCATTCTCCATGCCCTGCAGAACTTTAAATAATTTCTCTAGGCCAATAGGCTTTGTAAGTGCTACATTCGCTCTTTCTTTCTTTACTGTCTTGAACGCGGGTCGCTTTAACGTGTGTTTGGTGTGTGTGCGCTATATTTGTGTTGACTTGTCCCATAGTATTCATTGCTAGATTTGTTTAGACCTGTCCCGTAGTATTCACTGCTAGATTTGTTTAGACTTATCACACAGGATTCGTTGCTAGATTTGCTTAGACTTCGGGTTGGTTTTCCAGTGTGTGTAAAACTATTGTCGTTTTAGTGTCTGCAAACAGTGCTTCACTTGTTTTAGAGTATTATTTATTGCTAAAGTGCAGCATAATTTATTTGCGCTGTACAGAAGTTGCGTTTGTTCCCGCGCAACCCTGAGTTTCGGTTTCAGGTGACCACGTGACTAGCTTTGTTGTGCTAAGTAGCATTAAGGAGTGGCTGCTTTTTTCCACTGAACGGCTCGTTAAAGTGTATTTATTGGACTTAATGCTGATGCGGAAGCGGAAGTGGTGGCCCTCGTGTGAAGCCCTCCTCGTGTGAAGACCTACTTGGGTAAAGACCAGCGAGTCTACCTATGCGAGTCCACTGAGCAAGTACACTGACAAGGCTCCAATCACCAAAGCACTTAAGTATTTTTCTATTCTATCTCTTTTATTATTTTACTTATACATACATACTAACATGTCTAGTTCACTAATAACACATGCCTTCAAGCACATCCATGTTATCTGTTGTAGACCATTCACAAGATACAGATGCAAGACAAAACGCAACCCACACAACCTACGGCCGCTTTGCACTTCAACACCTGCTCCACTCTCGTTCTCGGTGGGACTCTGGAACTGCCAGTCTGCTGTGAACAAAGCTGCCTTCATCCCAGCTTTCGCCACGCAGTCCACCCTCAGCATCCTGGCACTGACAGAGACATGGATACGTCCTGAGGATACAGCAACACCTGCTGCTCTCTCCAACAACTTCTCCTTCTCCCACACCCCTCGACATACTGTTAAGGGTGGGGGAACAGGTTTGCTCATTCATAATAACTGGAGTTTTTCACCACAGGCTTCACTATGTACTGTAACAATACATCTTTTGAATTCCATGCCATTACTACAATGCAACCCACAAAATTACATGTTGTTGTCATCTATCGCCCCCCAGGTCAGCTGACAAGCTTTCTTGAGGAGTTGGATGTCCTGCTGTCCTCCTTGCCAGAGGATGGCAGGCCACTTGTGGTTCTTGGCGATTTAAACATACACCAAGGCAAACCCCAGGCCATTGAACTGAATACTCTTCTGGCCTCATTTGACTTGGAAAGACTACACACCACATTTACATTTACATTTATGCATTTGGTTAAAATATCTTTTAACCAAAGCGACTTACAGTGCACTTATTACAGGGACAATCCCCCCTGGAGCAACCTGGAGTTAAGTGCCTTGCTCAAGGACACAATGGTGGTGGCCGTGGGGTTAGAACCTGTGACCTTCTGATTAACAGCCCTGTGCTTTAGCCACTACGCCACCACCACACCACCACACGCCACCACCACACCACAGCAACTCACAGGTCGGGCAACCAGCTGGACCTCATCTTTACACGTAACTGTACCACCTCTAATATTCTTGTTACACATTTAAATGTCTCTGAGCACTACTTTGTTCAATTCAACATGATTCTCCCATCCATTGTAAAACCGACTCCACCTTTGGTTTCCTTTCGCCGTAACCTCCGTTCCCTCTCACCTTTCCACTGATGTCTCTGCCTCTCTTCCCAAAATAAATGTATTTTCCATGCTTGATGTAAACACTGCCACAGACACACTTAGCTCTACTTTAACAACCTGTCTAGACAACATCTGTCCTCTCTCCTCTAGACCAGCACAGACTACACCACCCAGCCCCTGGCTGTCTGACGTCCTTCGTGAACATCGGACTGATCTCAGGGCAGCTGAGAGGAGATGGCGGAAATCTAAAAATCCAGCTGATCTGGGTAAATATCAGCTTCTGCTCGCAACTTTTTCAAATAATGTTAAAACTGCAAAAACTTCATATTACCAGACCAAGATCAACAGCACCACAGACACTCGTAGCTTGTTTAGAACATTTAACACACTTCTCTGCCCTCCCCCTCCACCACCTGACACATCACTGACAGCAGATATATTCGCCACATTTTTTACTGATAAGGTTACAGCCATCAGCAATACATTCACTGCACCACACTCTGTCAAACACCTGGCTCCTGTATGCAACTCTTCTTTCCCTATGTTCTCTCCTTTAACTGACACCCCACAACCTGTTCCCTTGACCCCATTCCATCACACCTTCTCCAGGCCATCTCTCCGTCCATCCTACCGGCACTTACACACATAATTAACACATCCCTTCTTGCAGGCACTTTTCCCACTACATTTAAGCAGGCTCGAGTAACTCCACTGCTGAAAAAAACCTGCACTTAACCCCACACAGATAGAACACTACAGACCAGTCTCTCTCATCACATTCATGGCAAAAACACTTGAAAGGGCAGTTTTCAATCAGATCTCCACCTATCTCTCACAGAACAAGCTGCTGGATGACAATCTGTCAGGCTTCATAAGTGGACACTCCACTGAGACTGCCCTGCTGTCTGTCACTGAGTCGCTGAGACAGGCGAAAGCTGAATTCAGATCATCCGTTCTGATTCTGCTGGACCTTTCTGCTGCCTTTGACACAGTCAATCATCAGATCCTACTCTCCACCCTCTCTAAACTGGGTATCACTGGAACTGTGCTTGACTGGTTCAACTCTTATCTCTCAGAAAGGTCCTTTGAGGTAGCCTGGAGAGGGGAGGTATCCAAGCCACACCAGTTACTTACTGGGGTACCTCAGGGATCAGTGCTTGGGCCACTTCTCTTCTCCATATACACAACATCACTGGGACCCATCATCCAGTCACATGGTTTCTCTTACCACTGCTACGCTGATGACACGCAACTTTACTTGTCTTTCCAGCCCAACGACACCACAGTGACCGCTCAAATCGCTGCCTGTCCGGCAGACATCTCAGCCTGGATGAAGGAACACCACCTTCAACTCAACCCAGCCAAGACCGAACTCCTTGTCTTTACAACCAACCCGGCTGTTGAACACATCATCACCATGCAGCTGGGTCCAACTACAGTTTCACCTTTCAAAACGCTCAGAAATCTAGGGGTAACTATTGATGATGAGCTAAATTTCACAGACCACATTTCAAAGACTGCAAGATCATGTAGATTTACACTCTACAATATGAGGAAGATAAGACCCTTCCTCTCTGTAGATGCCACAGAACTGCTTGTTCAGTCACTTGTCATCTCTAGACTGGACTACTGTAACGCTCTCATTGCAGGCCTTCCTGCATGTGCGATTAGAGCTCTCCAAATGATCCAGAATGCAGCAGCACGTCTGGTCTTTAATGAACCTAAGAGAGCACATGTTACACCCCTCCTCGTCTCTCTCCACTGGCTGCCGGTTCATGCACATACTAAATTCAAGGCCCTGATGCTGGCATACAAAACAGTCACTGGGTCTGCTTCAGCATACCTAAAAACATTTATGCAGAGCTACGTTCCCACCAGAAGCCTGCGGTCGGCTAAGGAACGTCGCCTTGTCATACCAAAACAAAGAGGCACCAAAACAATTTCCCGGACTTTCAGTTTCATCATACCACGGTAGTGGAATGACCTTCCCAACTCAATCCGGGAAGCTAACTCACTCTCTATCTTCAAAAAATTGCTAAAAACACATCTTTTCCAAAAGCACTTAACCGGTCACAAAAAAATAAAAAAATAAATAAATAAATAAATTTACATTTCTTGTTTTGTATACTATTCTGATGATAGTGAAACTTTGTAATATGGCACTTTTTGTACCACTGTCTCCCTAAGATGATTCGCTGATGTTTTTCCTCTTTTGTAAGTCGCTTTGGATAAAAGCGTCTGCCAAATGAATAAATGTAAATGTAAACAAAACGTTTCTGTCCATTCTTTTTTTCTAAACTGAATTTTTTTTAATGGAATATCCATCTGTTCTATGGTCTTAAAACGTGATCTAACTAATGCACCCTGTGCTTTCATCTCTTATAGGTCAGACAAAGCGGTTTTCTTTAGAAAATGAGAATCAATAAAATCTTTATTTCCACATAGTTGTGCCATACCTTGAAGTTTCCAAATTTCAGTTTCTAGAACTCTCATAGGCTTAGCTGTCTCCCTTGTGATATATTTAAAAAAAGTTTGATTTGGAACTTGCCAAATTCCCAGCAAATCTGCAAAGAGGAAAAATAATATTTTTTATTTTTAAAACTTTCCCCAATAAAAGCAAAAATCTTTAAAAGAAGCATCATTTAAAAGAGCGGTGCTAAAATACCAAAATGCACTCCTTGGTGACACAGAATTAAAAAAAATCACTGCATATAAATAAACTCTTAAAAACACTGTGATGATGTTTGAAACTGTAAAATCTGTCTAGTCTTGCTAAAGACAATAAATTCTCATGGGCGTGGGCCCACGTATATTGTCTTGAAGTCCCATTTAAATTTCTCCAGACATCACATAGGTCATTCTTTTCAATTATCACACAAAGCCGCTTCCGGGAAGGCATATGTGGTTCTATGTGGTTGCAATAAATATTCTGCTCAACACAATTAAAATCTCCACCAAGGAAAAGATACTCTTCCTTACTACATTTATCTAGGGTTGAGCATAAAACAGCCAAAAAAGCCACTCTTTCTAAAGGTAAAGTGGGGGCATACACACAAATAAAAAACCAGAACATACTTTTAAAAAATGCTTTGAATTTTCAAGAGTTTCCCCTTCACGATTTCTTCTATATTAAAAGAGCATGGAGTAAAATTCTTCGCAAACAAGATGGCAACTCCACTCTTTTGTCCAGTCTGTAGCATTTTTATCATCACTGTGCGTTTCTTGTAAAAAAAATAACATCAAGTTTTTTCTGTTTCATACACCTGCATTCTCTTAACGTCATCCCTGGCTCCGTTTACATTTAAGGATGCAATACGGATATCTGCCATGTGTAAAGAAGAAAATGAAACAAACCATTAAAAAACATACAGAAACACACAACCAGTGAAGATAAAAGAATTATACCACTTTGTCATCATTATTGTTCAGCCGGTTTTGGATTTTTGACATAAATTTCTTCAGTCGATATATTTCTTTATCTAGAAAGTGACCTTCACTCATTAAACTCCTAGTGCTTACCACAAACCGTTTCAGGTCTGGGAAGAAATCAACAATCTGTACTCCTCTCTGATTCTTTGTCAATTTTAGAAACATCTTAATTTCATCAGCACTATAATCATTACATTTCCATTCACTCTGTGAACAACTTAAAACACTAGAGTCAGAAAATTCCCTTTCACTATCGACATTGTCTGTGTCATTCTTTGTGTGTGTACCCTCGTTTTCGGGACAGGCTCGAGCCAAATGTCCGTTTCTTTCACAACCGAAACATTTTAATGTGTCAGTAGATACATAGACTGTATAGTCAAAATGATCAGATCTGACTTTCAGATTTAAATTCAGTTCTGTTCTACTTTCACTCAGAATCATTTCAGTGAATCTCCTAAAAGACACCACATGTTTGATCAAGTCAGATTTACTCCCGATCGTGATCTTTTTCACTGGAGCAGCCAACTTTCCAAAACGTGACAGTTCTTTGATCAATGCCTCATCTTTGATAAAAGGTGGGACATTTGACAAAAGGACATTTTTAGCAGGGGTTGAAAGAGGAAGCACAGGTGTAAAAAGGCCATGAATTTAATTCTAGTTAATGTGCAACAGCATAAAGTGTCATTTACAAATCCTGGGTAAAGAATGAGCATGCATATAAAACAATATAACCCCAGATTATGTTAACCCAGGGTTAAAAATGGTCATGGTTATCTAATTTAAGTATGATAAGTTGTCTGCACTTATATAGCACCTTTTTAACCTTAACGGTATTCAAAGCGTTTTACACTGTGACTCATTCACCCACACACTCATACACCAGTGACGGCAGAGCTGCCATTGGGAGCAACTTCAGTGTCTTGCCCAAGCACACTTCAGCATATGGAGTCGTGTGGGCCGGGAATCAAACCACCAACCCTGTGATTAGTGCCCGACCCGCTCTACCACCTGAGCCACAGCCTCCCGTAAGATAAATGCTCATGAGAAGAACATCAGGTTTGTTTTTGTTTTTGTTTTTCATCAAAATTACAGAAAATCTTAAAATAAACCTTAAATGAAAGTCTTATTCTCTTCGCAAAATCCTCCTCATACTGTAAATACAGGCACATCTTCGACACAGACATGAAGACTGTGTTTAACTGATGAAAATATAACTGATCTTAAAGTTAAAGTGAAACTTTGAGACGCTGAAGAAAACAGACAGAAAATTAATTAAGCAATTAAAATTAAGCAATTAATTTCAAAATGAATATAGTTACACTGACATTATAGAAACACACATGCGCAGGTTTATAATGTAAGAGTTAGTTTACAATTTACATGAAAGAGCAAATTCTGAACTTAAACAAGAAAGTGTCCCAACTACAATAAATGTTGCACTATTAAACACACATTTAAAATAAGCGCATTATAAAAGCAGAAGGTTTGTGTACAAACTTCCCGACACAAAATACAAGAAACATGATCCGAACTTTTGCATGTAAAGGCATTTAACGGCATTCTCTCATTACATGTTGACGTCAAGACTGGATAAAAAACATCTCAAAATCTCATGGAAATCCAGTTTTGTCTTGTCAGGTGTCTTTTTAATTAATGATCTGATCATTGATTGATTTCAGCATTTCTTCTACATGTAAATGTGTGTATTTTAAAATAAACTTGATCAATTCTTGCAGGTTTTTTCTTTCGGTGATTAAAAACTTGAGCATAAGTTGCATCGACTCCAGCACTGCCACCTAAAAGACACAAATGAATAATAATAATAAAGTAAAAAGCTTCAGCTGTATTTGGCACATTCAGCGTGATCATTTGAACTGTAATTGTGACTTTTGAATGATGATATTATATGTGTGTTTCTCTCACCTCTGTCTGTGTTCTGCTTCAGATCAGAGTAAACAACGTCTTCACACTCACTGCTTTTCCCTGATAGTGAACAACAGAGAGTCATAAACAACATAACTATTTCATAACATCTCATCCACAAGGATTATTTTTTGTTTTTGAGATATACAAGAATTGTGCATTTTATTTAAAATCATACGGCCTGTAATCTTTACATACTGTATATGATATAATATTAAAATATATTTTTGGGAGTCACATGACGCCATACGAGATTCGGATATGAGAACGGCGAGCTCTGCACACTTGGCTAATTTTAACACTATTGTTGTCATAAACTGGTAAGATTTGAAACACCCTGTTCCATAACTGTTCTAGAAGGACAATATCCTCTGGCTCTGGAGACATTAAAAGACCCTTACGCGCTCAAGCTGATGCCCCTGACAAGGCCGCCGAACAGGTACTCGATTTGGTCGAAGAAGTGAAGGAAATTTGGTGTGAATTGTTGAACCTGCTGGCAATGCTGACAAAGGTCATTGCTGACTTGGAGGATCTTGCTGCAATACGTCGATCGATCACTGCCATGGAGACTAAATTCACCGAGGTGGCTGCAAGAGTGGCGGAGGTCGAGAAACGGATAGATTATCTGGAGTCATCGAAGAGGGAATTAGCTGCTAACCTGCTAGCGACCAAAGTGGGTTTGGAGCACGTCTGGGAGAAGCTGGAGGATATGGAGGATCGTAGTCAGTAGAATAATGTCCATATTGTTGGAATTTCTGAGGGAGCAGATGGTCAGAATATGGTGGAATACTTGGACGGGCTCTTTCCGAGTCTGCTCGACATAACAGACCATAAGCTGGAAATTGAGTGAGCTCACAGTGTCCCGGCTAGGCGATCCACTGAGGGAGACAGACCCAGACCAATTCTGGCTAAATTTCGGAGATCATCCAATAAAGATCTTGTGTTACGCAAGGAGAAAAGGAAGGATTTCTTCAAGTCAAGTCAAGTGGTTTTTATTGTCGTTCAACCATAAACAGTTAGTACAGTACACAGCGAAATGAGACAACGTTCCTCCAGGACCATGGTGCTACATAAAAACCACATAGGACAAACCCAGAACCTCATGAGACTACACAGACTAAATAACATACCTATATAAAGTGCACAAGCAAATGTGTGCAAAAAAGTATGGGACAGTACAATAAACTACTAAAAGGAACAGTACAATAGGCACCATAAGAGACAGTGCAGCACCGACCAGTACACATTTGTAATCTCAATAGTGCAAAAAGATGACACTTTCTAAAAATGCCAAAATTTAAACATAACATACTATGAAATAGTGTTCTATGGGCATAGCAGTTATTGAGGTAGCAGCCAGGTATAAGTGACAATGAATTAAAAGTGGAACTCTGGACATGTGCAAAAGTTGGATGGTGTACAGGTGTGTGTGTGTGTGTGTGTGTGTGTGTGTGTGTGTGTGTGTCAGTCCAGTCTCTGAGTATTGAGGAGTCTGATGGCTTGGGGGAAGAAGCTGTTACACAGTCTGGCCGTGAGGGCCCGAATGCTTCGGTACCTCTTGCCAGACGGCAGGAGGGTAAAGAGTTTGTGTGAGGGGTGTGTGGGGTCGTCCACAATGCTGGTTGCTTTATGGATACAGTGTTTTTGTAAATGTCTTTGATGGAGGGAAGAGAGACCCCAATGATCTTCTCAGCTGTCCTCACTATCCTCTGCAGGGCTTTGCGGTCCGAAACGGTGCAAGTCCCAAACCAGGCAGTGATGCAGCTGCTCAGGATGCTCTCAATAGTCCCTCTATAGAATGTAGTGAGGATGGGGGGTGGGAGATGTGCTTTCCTCAGCCTTCGAAGAAAGTAGAGACGCTGCTGGGCTTTCTTGGTGATAGAGCGGGTGTTGAGGGAACAGGTGAGGTTCTCCGCCAGGTGAACACCAAGGAATTTGGTGCTCATGACGTTCTCCACAGATTAGCCGTCGATTTTCAGTGGAGAGTGGTCACTCTGTGCTCTCCTAAAGTCAACAACCATCTCTTTTTTTTTTTGTCCACATTCAGAGACAGGTTGTTGGCTCTACACCAGTCCAATAGCCACTGCACCTCCTCTCTGTATGATGACTCTTTGTTCTTGCTGATGAGACCCAGCACGGTCGTGTCATCGGCGAACTTAATGATGTGGTTCGAGCTGTGCATTGCTGCACAGTCATGAGTCAGCAGAGTGAACAGCAGTGGACTGAGAAGACCGCTCTGGGGGCCCCAGTGCTCAGTGTGGTGGTGGTGGAGATGCTGTTCCCGATCCGGACTGACTGAGGTCTCCCAGTCAGGATGTCCAGGATCCAGTTGCAGAGGGAGGTGTCCATGCCCAGCAGGTTCAGCTTTCCAATCAGGTGTTGAGGAATTATTGTGTTGAATGCTGAGCTGAAGTCTATGAACAGCATTCGAATGAGTCCTTTTTATCTAGGTGGGTGAGGGCCAGATGGAGAGTGGTGGTGATGGCGTCGTCTGTTGAACGGTTTGGACGATACGCGAACTGCAGTGGGTCTAGTGAGGGGGGCAGCTGGGTCTTAATGTGCCTCATGACGAGCCTCTCGAAGCACTTCATCACGATGGGTGTAAGTGCAACGGGACGGTAGTCATTGAGGCAGGACACTGAAGACTTCTTTGGCATGGGGTCGATGGTGGTGGCCTTGAAGCACGTTGGAACAATGGCGCTGCTCAGAGAGATGTTGAAGATGTCGGTAAGAACATCTGTCAGCTGGTCTGCACATCCTCTGAGCACTCTGCCAGGAATGTAGTCTGGTCCAGCAGCCTTCTGTGGGTTGACTCTACATAGAGTTTTCCTCACATCAGCCTTGGTAAAACAAAGCACCTGGTTGTTGGGAGGGGGGGTGGTCTTCCTCGCCACCACGAAGTTCTGTGCTTCAAATGTAGCGTAGAAGTCATTCAGCGCATCTGGAAGGGAGGCATCTTTGTCACAGGCAACTGATGTGTCCTGTAGTGTGTGATGGCTTGGATGCCCTGCCACATGCGCCACATGTCGCCACTGTCCTGAAAGTGATTGTGGATTCTCTGGGTGTGTGCACGCTTTGCCTCTCTGATGGCCCGCTGTTCTTAGGGCAAACTTGTCGCCTGCTCTGAAGGAGGAGCCTTAGGTCTTCAGCAGCGCACGCACCTCTGCAGTCATCCACGGCTTCTGGTTGGAGCATGTGGTGATGGTCTTGGAGAAGGTGACATCGTCAATGCACTTGCTGATGTAGCTGGTCACTGATGCTGTGTATTCCTCCAAGTTGGTAGAGGTGCCATATGTTGCAGCATCTCTGAACATGTGCCAGTCAGTACACTCAAAACAGTCCTGAAGAGCAGGTGAATACCTGCTGGCCAGGTAGTCACCTGCTTCTGGAGCGGTTTTGTGGGTCTAACGAGCGGTCTGTATGCTGGAATTAGCATAACAGAGATGTGGTCTGAGTAGCCGAGGTGGGGTGGGGCTCCGCCCAGTATGCGCCTGGGATGTTTGTGTAAACAAGATCAAGTGTTTTTGCCCCTCTTGTTGCAAAGTCCACATACTGATGGAATTTAGGGAGCACTGTCTTGAGATTCGTGTGGTGGAAATCTCCGGTGACAATAAACAGTCCGTCAGGGTGAGCGTTCTGCAGTTCGCTCATAGCCCCATACAGTTCACAGACCACTTCCTTAGCGTTAGCACTTGGGGGAATGTAAACTACGGTTATAATAACAGTGGTGAATTCCCGTGG
Source organism: Xyrauchen texanus (assembly GCF_025860055.1). NCBI lineage: Eukaryota > Metazoa > Chordata > Actinopteri > Cypriniformes > Catostomidae > Xyrauchen > Xyrauchen texanus. The sequence continues at coordinate 64,212,977 of NC_068276.1, read as the reverse complement.
TAAATAAAAAGGTCTGCATCTAACAGTCACAAGCTCCACCAGCGATGAGCAGTAGCTAGAGACTAGCATAGAGTTATTGCACCATTCCATGTTGATGTAAACACACAAGCCACCACCGCGAGTCTTACCGCACAGAGCTGCATTTCTGTCAGCACGAAACGAGGCGAGCCCGTCTAGCTGAACTCTGTCGCTGAGCCACATCTCCGTGAAAACAATGATGCAGCAGTCTCTAAGCTCATGCTGCGTAGTCTACTGGAGTCGGATAAAGTCCAGATTATTGTCCAGGGAGCAAACATTTGAGAGAAGGATAGACGGGAGCGCCATCCGGCTAGGGTTTGTTTTTAGCCTAGCATGGACCCCCGCCTTCTTGCCGCGCTTTCGCTTCCTCGCACACTGCTTACGACGTCCTCTCCTACACCCGGCATCAGGCTGCACAGAGGACTGGAGGCCTGGTCTTCACAGCAAGCAGAGTTTGCGTAGCAACTCCTGCAGATCATCATGCAGCTTGGTTGTTGCATGAATCTTATATTTTACCAGTGTCTGGCGATGGTAGACATGAACACCGGTTGCTCCGAAGTTCATGTGCCGTAAAAGTTGGGCTAAGTGACAAAAATAGCACCATTTTGGATCCGGAGTGACTGCCGGGTGCTACTGCGCCGCCATCTTGGACCTGTACTATCCTATCTTCTTGGAAAAACATCAGCATTTTCTTGTTCCCAGACTTCACTAATTGGCGAGAGAAATGTGATCGATTCAAGGAATGCAAGAAACTCTTACATCAACGGAAGGCTGCTTTTGCACTGATGTTCCCAGCCAAATTGAGAATAGATGCTAAGGATGGCTGCAAAACATTCACAAGCCCACAGCAAGCATTGTCCTTAATAAAGCCAATGGAGTGAGTTATTTTGTGGTACTCACATTGCAGTCGAATGGGGCTGACTCACTGCACATTCACTTAACTGTTCGAGGAACGGAGCGCCTGTTTTTTTCTTTTTGTGCTGGTTCTGCCAAGTGGCTGGTGTTTGTTTTGTGGAATAACACTCTTCAGGACAGTATTGTGGATGAATCTGCACGTTCTTTGTGCGTATGCCTCCTATTGGCTGGAGTTTGCTTTGAGTATTTCTTACAAGTCATTGGATTGATTAGATAATTTGTTGCACTCATGTAGCAGTCGAAGGGGCCAGCTCAGTGTACATTGGTTTGACTGTCCTATGTCAGTGAAAATAAGCTAATTTTTTATGATATATATATATATATATATATATATATATATATATATATAGGCAGCATGTTTTTCTTTTTTCTGTTTGTTTGGTTCTGGGGAAGTTCAGGGTTTGATGTTTGCACTAATGTTGGAATGTGGTCTTTATAATTTAGTTTTTTGACACACAATCTATTTTTTCTCATATGTCAAAAGTTAATATGAGTGGATTATCTCTCTCCATGTGGAATGTGAATAGGTTGGGGCACCCCAAAAAGAAGGAAGGTTGTTTCACTTCTTAAGCATAAGAAATATGATGACAAGAAATGCATCTTTCCCTGCAAGAAGCTGAAAAATTTGGGAAGATTTGGGGTTTCTTTAGTGCTGGCTCAAGTAAAAGCAAGGGAGTCATTACACATATAAGTAAACATATATAATTCAAATGTCTCAAACAGATAAAAGATAAATCAGGAAGAGTCATTATTGTTTATGCAGAAATTCAGGGGTAAAGTCTTAATTTGTCTAATATTTACACACCTAACATTAATTATCAGGGCTTTTTTTTTATAGATCTTGAAAGTATGGTGCAAGCCGCTGGCTCCCCTCATAATATAATATTGTGAGGAGACCTTAATCTTTTGATGGACTCAGTCCTTGATCATAGTGAAGCAAATGTGAAGCAAGTCCCCTAGAGCAACACTGACGCTTCACAGGATGTGTAAATATCTTGGTCTTACAGATATTTGGAGACTTTTGAACACATCTGGTAGGGACTATACATTTTCATCAGTACAATTTAAATCACGCCATGTGCTGAGCCGTGTACGTGTACTGCTGATACAGAAGCTGGCAGGTATTTTACGTGCACAGGCGACCAGCTGTATCAGACTGCACGTACCCTGACCCAATGCCCCATAAAAGTCGTCGTAATCCTTCTGGTTACCCTAAACAGGGGAACAAGGCGACGCTTGCCAACCTGGGAACGGGCCGAGCCTGGCTGGACGTCTTTTCTCTCTATGTTTCTCTGCGTAGAGCAAGAAACGGCCGGGGCCCTTACATGCATAGAGGGAAGGGGTTCTTACCCAGTTTCCTATTCTTTCAGGGGGAAAAGACCCTGCGGAGACCACACCTGCCCAGAAAAGGGGAGGTAAGAGTGGTTGAATACATCACATGAGCCACCTAGTTCATATGTGGAATATATGGCGCAGTGGTAGATTCAGCCACAAGGAGGGGGGAGTTGCTACAACACGGTGACCGGAGGGCAGCTGGAACTGCCTAAGGGAAACACGGGTCCGCTTGTAAGTGGAACATACCGCGGAAAATACACACATGGGGAGTCCATGTAGGAGTCCTTGAGCTGTGGAGCATCTATTCCAGTACAGGGTAGATTAAGTACCCACAGTGGATTGGGTCGGCGAGTTCCTCCGCTGAACTGCGGACTCAAAGGGCTAGGGAGGAATCATCCAGGGATCCGAATGAGTGGGATCTCCTGGGAGAGAAAGCGCACAGTTTTACCTTGGTTAAGGGAAAGGGTGCTAGGTGCAAGCTATCCATATATATAACTTAAACTATAAATAAAGTATTTGTATGTTGATTTCACCCAAATGGGAAACACTGAGACTATGTGACACTATCAAAACATTTCTCTGTTTTACTTAATTTGGTGGTGAACATTAGGATTGATCATACAATACTACGAACAAACCTTTTTTGTATCTCCACAGCAGGATCAGTGAGATGAGGAGTAACACGGCGACACTCAGACCAGCAACCACCCAAATCACCGTCTGAGACTGGAGAACACGACAGACACATTTATTCATATTATATTATTGCAAAGATCTCAGAATAACTCACTGGAATAAATGTCACCTGTGACTGAGATCCAGCTCTCGGGTGACTGTCCTCTCTCTCCGTGTTTACAGGAGTAGAAACCCTCATGTGACTTTGAGACAGTAGGGATGCTCATCTCTCCTGTCGTCTGATTCTGGAGGAGTGATCCATCTTTATAGAAATCAGCTGTGAGGATTGAGGAGTTTGTAGATCGATGTAAACAGTGTAGAGTCAGAGTATCTCCCTCAATCACAGGATGAACAGAACTCTCCAGAATCACATCACCATCTACACAACAGAGGAAATGGAGAAACAGCAGGAAGAAGTTTAAGCACATATTTAAAGTCACATATTCAGCTCTGTTTTAAGTATCATGACACTGTATCTGCTGTTATATAGACTCACCATGTACTGTGATGTTAATATGAGGACTGTGTTCTCCAGATTGAGACTCACACCAGTACACTCCAGTGTCAGATGTTTTAAGGGAGCTGATTTCACATGTAGATCCTGTAGATGAACAATCTTTCATTCTCTCACTGTCTGTGTTTCTTCTCACTGTCCATCCAGTGGAGTTATTGTGATCCTCACAGTTCAGAGAGAGAGAGTGAGATGAGAAGTGTTGACTTCTGCTGGGACTGATGATCAGAGACACTGAGGGAGAAACAACTGAGACAGAGAAAGAGAGAGAGAGAGAGAGAGAGAGAGAAATGAAGGTCAGACAATAGTTTATTTATTGATCATAGTTTATTTATTGATCAGAGTTTATTTATTGATCAGAGTTTCTCTACAGAGTTGCATGTGAACACACACCTGATACAGTCAGTGTAACAGCATCACTGATGTCTGATCTCTGTGAGTCACTGATTTTCTCTCCTCTACAGCTGTATTTACCACTGTGAGATTTGTCAGATGTGATTCTGTACACTCTCTCAGTGCTGACTGGATTGACTGAATCATCTTTAATCCAGCTGTATCTCCACTCAGTGTGTGTTTGTGTCTGTATGTCACATGTGAGAGTGACTGTCTCTCCTCTGAACACATGATGATCTGGATTTACACGCACTTCAGGTTTTGGTCTCGCTGTGTATGAATCAAAACACACATTTATAATCTCTGTAATTCGTTATTTACTTATTTAATGTAATCTCACTGCAAAAGCAGATAAAGTAAATCAGCACCTTTAACTGTTAATTGAACTGTGTTACTGAACTTTGTGTAGTATTTTCCTCTTTGTGCCCTGCATCTGTACTGTCCTCCATCAGAGACTTTCACTGATCTGATTGTTTTAGTTCCTGCAGCATCACTGGATTCAGAGTTTGAGTCTTTATTCCAGTGAATCGTCCATCCAGTTGAGTGTGTGAACGTACAGCTCAGAGTAACTGTGTCTCCAGTGAACACTGAACTCTGGGGCGACACAATCACAGCTGGTGTTGGTTTATCTGTGAGTATATGAGACAGTTCAGTGACAAAGACTTTAAGAATCAGTGAAGAATCAGTCTTCATCAGTTTCTTCTCAGTTAATCTGTTCATCATTCATTATATTCATATTCAATAAAGAACTCAAAGTCTGGAATCAACAGAGTTTATGTATTGAACAGAGTTTATTTATTGAACAGTTTCTCTACAGAGTTGCATGTGAACACACACCTGATACAGTCAGTGTAACAGCATCACTGATGTCTGATCTCTGTGAGTCACTGATTTTCTCTCCTCTACAGCTGTATTTACCACTGTGAGATTTGTCAGATGTGATTCTGTACACTCTCTCAGTGCTGACTGGATTGACTGAATCATCTTTAATCCAGCTGTATCTCCACTCAGTGTGTGTTTGTGTCTGTATGTCACATGTGAGAGTGACTGTCTCTCCTCTGAACACATGATGATCTGGATTTACACGCACTTCAGGTTTTGGTCTCTCTGTATAAAACACAAGTAAATATTCATCTATTTTACAATAATACAAGAATTAGACTGTAATCAGTTCATCTGAAGATTATGAAGATTTGAATCATTGAAATAAATGTAATAAGTTCAACAACACACATATCCACCATTTTCCTGAACGCAGAAGTGTTTCACGATTCGCCTGTTTTTAATTTCCGTCTCTAGTGTTTTCACTCACATTGGTGTATATTCTGAGCGGGTAATGTGATGTTTAAAGTTACATTTATACACATTTTTATCAACATGTGACTTTAAAGTGCAGATAGTAAAACAGTTGAGATGTAATGACCTCGATGCTTTAGAGACAAATGTTGTGTAGGTGAACACTTGTCTTGATGAGGAGATTTATTAGAATATTCAAATGGAAAATTTAAAATAAAGTAAAATATCCTCAGTCGACATCAGCATGATGTATTCTGCTTCATGGATGTGTAATGTGGTGAGCAAGAGACAGACACAGTGAGTGTGGCGTCAAGCATCAGAGATTCATTTATTGGAAATAATAAACGTAAAATTTAAAAAGGGGTAATAAAGTGTTCAAGGGGGAATAGTGTTCATAATAAAGGGGGAATCTGGAAAGGGCATATGATAATCCAGACATGAGCTGGGTCAGTCAGCCGCTTGCGCTCCAAAGTCCACGGCGTGAGTAGCGACATCTTCCCTCGAAGGCGGCACGCCATCTGGCCCATCGGAGGCAATAAATAAATAAATAAAATAAAAAACGATGCGGGGACAAAGGTGTCTGAAATTGTTGGTGTGCCGAGTGAGTTGATGAAGTGGATATTATGGTTTTTATAATATTATATAATAATATAATAAATATTTAATGAGGATATACGCTACTTGTGATATGTCATCAAAAAGATACCAGTCGACATGTCTGGATGTTTTGAGGCCCCTTTAAATATAGTTCACAAAACCAGCATTCTCAACGAACATTGCCGCCTATTTCAAATACGTCAGAGCGTCCACGAATTTTCGATGGTGTTGTTGGCAGGGCAGCCAGAGCGAATGTTGACGCTCTCGCCGCCTCTGGTCTGAACGCACGGATTATCTGTAAAAGTCTTTCACTTGATCTGATCTGGATGTTTAGTGTTGTGTGTGCAAGACTTTTCTCCGTGTTTAATTATAATCAGCGGTCGATTTGTAATTTTGTATTTATTATTTTAAGGGGGATTGTGTAGTCCAAGTCAGTGACAAATTACACCCAAACATAAAATGAGAAACCTTTAAAAAAATCTAGTTTAAAACACTGATGTCATATTCTCAGAAATATAATATTTGTTTAATTTGGTTTCATGGATTTTTGAAAAACTTTTATATCATTTACTAAAAATAAATAAATTCAACTGTCAAATTGTCGTGTGGTGTAACCATTAATTAAAGTATTATAATATTTACATGAGAACATAAACAACTTATTCATTCATTCATAATTATAAGATTAAACAATATATAAAGTTTTATTCTCTGAGTTTCATCACATGAATAAAATGTGTCTTTTTATAAACACATCAAAATAAATTTCAGATGTGTTTTAAACATCTGCTTTCTACATCCGTTGACTGCTGGTGTTCCAGTTTCTCCATTTAATTTTAATAGAAGTGACACGTCTCGACTAATCAGTCTCAGTAACTAAGTTTAACTAAATACTGACCAAACACTATTTTACTGATTTATTCTTTTATGATCAACATAAACAACTAAATGATGATGCATGTTGTTACACCCAAAGATTTTGATTTGCTTAACAAAAGCATTTTAAATATCAGTCATTATTCATTAATATTATTCATATCATTATCAAGAGATAACAATAAAATATTATTCTGCACTCAAAATTCAAACTCTTTGCCGATGTAACTTTAAACATATTTTAAAGTGTATCCCGTGTATTCTGATGCACACATGGATGTCTGTGGGAGAAACACCGGATGTCCACTGACTCTAGAACCCCCCTGTGAGATGAACGTTTGATGTGTTTCTGACAGTGCTTCATCTGAGTATGTAGATGTCATGATGGTCCGAGGTTTGTTATGTTCATATCATTCACTAATTTGAGTTGTTCTGACAGAAAACAACTTCACAAGTTGATCCTGAAAGTCATTTTGACTCCAAATAACACTTAAATGTTTGTTGTTCTCCGTCTGAATCGCTCGTTTCGGTAGTTTTTACATTGTGTCTCGAGACCAGAAACACAAAACAGGCAATTACAATCATCATGTGTCGTCCAGTAGTTGCTCAGGAAAACTGTGGATCTGCTGATGATGCATATGATTATAATATAACAGATGATCACTCACCGATGACAGTAAATGACACTTCATTACTCCAGTCAGTGTCGATTCGTCTATATGTTCTTCTAGCGTAACACTTGCATTTCCTGTATCTGCTGTTCATTGCAGTAATCTTGAACTCTTTCTCATTAGATTCTTGATAAACACCATCACACTGAAATCTGTATTTCCAGTCTGTTACTCGTGTCCCCTGTAGGTCACATGTGAGAGTGACAGTGTCTCCTCTGTATATCGGTGATGTTTCAGGATTTACAGTCAGAACAGGTTTAGGTTTATCTGAAAGAAGCAGAAACAAACACACAACTCTCACTTTACAAAACTCCAGTTATGAACACACACTCTCTCTCTCCCTCTCTCTCTCTCTCACTTCCGGTGTGATTGTTGAGCGTGAGTGGACGGAGTGGTGTCTTGTGAGTGAAACTATTATTATAATTTTTTTTTTTACTTTCACAAATAAGGAGGTCTATCGTCTGGAACAGATCGTGAAAAAAGTAAATTCTGAGTTTGTCAATGAGGTCAGTGAGAAAGACTAATGGCATGAATTTTAATAGAGTGGTATTGTGGGGGGGAGTGCTTCTATGGTTTTTAGCTTCAATTTTTTATTAAGTATGAGTGAAGTGAATATTGCAACTTTGAATGTAAATGCAGCAAGAGAAATGCAAAAAAGAGCAGATGTGTTTGAAGTGATTAAACAGAAAAAAATAGATGTAGTTATGTTACAAGAAACACATAGTGATTTGAGAAATGCTTCTGATTGGGCAGAAGAATGGGATGGGTTTTCTGTTTTGAGCCACAATACCTCACTTAGTGGTGGAGTTGCCATTCTCTTTAATAAGAGCTTTAGCCCACGCTCTTATCAGGTTGAAGAGGTCATAAAAAGGTGGACTTTTGAAAGTAAGAGCTTCTTTTGAAAATGTGACTTGCTTTTATCTGTGTGTATATTCCAACTTCAGCAATAGAAAGAATGTTATTTTTAAACACATTGTGTTCAATTCTGCAAAATTGCTGTGTAGAAGAATATTTATTCTTGGGTGGCGATTTCAATTGCAGAGTTGAGTATAGATCGGAATCACATTGAACCTCATTTTCCTTCTCGTAAATGTCTAATTCAGCTTATGAAGACACACAAGTTATGTGACACATGGAGACAGTTTAATGGGGAACAAAAACAATATACCTGGACTCATGTTCGTGACCGAGTGGTTACCCTAGCAAGATTGGATAGGTTTTATGTTTTTAAGCATCATTGTAGTGTAGTAAAAGATGTTCTATTACCCCACTGAGTTTTTCTGATCAGTGTATGGTGCATTTTAAAGATATGTTCAATTTGTTTTGGGATGAATTTAGAACTACAAAGGAATCCTTTAATTCACTGCAACAGTGGTGGGATTTTGGGAAAGTTCAAAGTAAACAATTCTGTACACAGTATACTCAAAACGTCACTAGAGAGGCAATTCTGAATATGAACACCTTGGAGACTGACATTTTAAAATTGCAAGAGTTGGCGGAGTACACTGGTGATCAAAGTTATATGGTTTTAAGTTAAAAAGACACAGTTGGCTGACTTACTGGGGGTAAAACACAAGGGGCTCTGGTCAGGTCACGGTTTCTGAGTGTAGGCCAGATGGATGCACCATCCAAATTTTTCTTTAACCTAGAGAAAAAGAATGGGCAGAACAGGGCTATCCATGCTTTGCGCTCTGAGTCTGGTGTGTTACTAACAGACCCTGTGGACATTCGTAAGAGAGCAGTTAATTTCTACGAAAGTTTATATAAAAATTAAATCGGAATGCAATCCAGAGATGATTGTGAATTCTTTGATGATCTACCCCAGGTATCGGAGGAAGCTAATGTGAAGATCTCATGCGTTTTGAGCATGGAAGAACTGTACAAGGCCCTCCAAAGCATGGAGTCAGGAAAGGCTCCGGGAATTGACGGTTTGCCAGTTGATTTCTATAAGTTTTTCTGGTCACAGGTTGGAGAAGATCTGCTGGAGGTGTTGAATGACAGCTTGGTTGGAGGCAAGCTGCCTCTGAGTTGCCGCAGAGCGGTCCTTACTCTCTTACCGAAGAAGGGTGTTCTCACAGATATCAAGTGCTGGCGGCCGGTTTCTCTAGTCTGTAGTGATTATAAACTGCGCTCAAAAGCCCTGACTAACAGGTTAGCAGAGGTGATAGACCAAGTCATCCATCCTGACCAGACCTATTGTGTTCCCGGTAGATTAATATTTGATAATATCTCTCTTATACGGGATGTTATAGATGTCTCCAAGATGTTTAATCTTGACTGTGGATTAATTTCATCAGATCAAGAGAAAGCTTTTGATCGGGTAGAGCATTGTTATTTGTGGAGAGTGTTAAAGGCTTTTGGGTTCTGTCAAAGGTTTATAGAACAGATAAAAGTCCTTTATAGTGACGTTGAGAGTATTCTCAAGGTTAACGGTGGTTTATGTGCCCCTTTTAAGGCCCTTAGAGGTATTAGACAGGGGTGTTCTTTATCTGGAATGCTTTACTCATTGGTGATTGTACCGTTTTTACAACAGTTAAGAATCAAACTTCATGGAATATGTCTGCTGAACTGCAAAAGCAATTTTATATTATCAGCTTATGCTGATGATATAGTAGTAATGATTATCAAGCAAAGTGATATACAGATTTTAACAAAATTGCTTGAATCTTTTAAAAATGTATCCTCTGCTACTGTAAATTGGAGTGAAACACTACTGTTGGGAAAATGGTTAAATGGGAAACCAAAACTCCCTGAAGGTTTATTGTGGGGAAAAGGTTTTAAATATTTAGGAGTGTTTCGGGGTGATGAGATAGTAGTGCAAAAAACTGGGAAGGAGCTATTGAGAAGGTTAAAAGTCACTTGGAAAAATGGAAATGGTTGACCCCAAAGATGTCTTATAGAGGTCGTATTTTAATAATGAATAATTTAGCTTCTTCTTCATTATGGCACAGGTTTGCCTGCATTGATCCTCCTGCACATTTATTGGCGAAAATCCAGGCTATTTTAGTACAAAATTTTGGGATAAATTACATTGGGTCCCACAGAATGTGCTATTTCTGCCCAAGGAAGAGGTTGGTCATGGTTTGCTGCATCTTCAAAGCAGAATAGCAACTTTTCGTCTGTTTTGTGCAAAGACTTTTACTTGGTTCATCTGATTCAAAATGGTGTGCTGCTGCATGTGTGATTCTGTGTGGTTTGGAGTCTGTTTTTATTAAAAAAGCAGAGAATTCACAGTCTCTTTTTTGGTTACTAGAAGAGCCTTTAGTTCATGGAGCTCATTTGGATATGTCGGTCGGTGGATTTTTTCCAGGTCTTAGTAGAATACTTATTGATATCAAAATTATTACTTTGGGTCAACTGCTGGAAATATCAGGACCAGATTTTAATAATGAAGAGGCATTAGCTCAACACTTGGGGATAAGATCCACTTGTCAAATTGCATAACCGCTTTTGAAATGGCAGTCGTTTCTTAAAACAACAGAAAAAACTTTGTTGATGGAGTATTGGGAAGGTTCCTGTGCCCCAAACCCTGAAGACTCCTTCCCCTGTTTGCTGTTCTCTTTGAAGCTAGAAGAAAATAGTGTTTTTTTTTTTTAGAAACGCCAAATTCTATGTGTATAGACTTTTTTTTTTTTTTTGAAGTACAGGTAAAATGTTGTATAGGTATTGTGTTTTCATTTTTAACAAAAAGATGTTAAACCAAAAAGTTGATACACCATGGCGTGATGTTTTTAAACTGAATGTTAGCAGAAAACCTGAATGGAGAGCTTTATATAAACCACCGTTCACCAACAAAACATTTATTTTGGGGTTTAAATAGGTGTTGAAGAAACGTTTTGTTTGTCAGTTATTGAATTTTGTTTTAGGCCAGGCAAAATTGGCCATATATATAAGCAGGAAAAAGAAAATAGAACAAAATTCAGAACAAAATATCATAGCGTTATTTTCAAATCTGGTGCAGTCAAGAGTGTTGATTGATTTTTATTATTATAAATCAGTGAATGATCTTTTTACTTTCTAAGGTATTTGGTGTTGTAATGAAGCCCTGTGCCCTGTATTTGAAGGTGATTTGATTTTTACACAACTCTTTTGAGAATTGTTATGCGTTTTCTTTTATTTATTTACAGATTTTTATAAAAATATTTTGGGTACGGTATAAAAGGTATGTGTAATATTTTATTTTTGGAATAAAGGAGTTTTAAAATCTCTCTCTCCCAATTTTCAATTTAAAAAGTACTTTATTGGCATGATTGTGTTTACATACACAATCATGCATCTCTCTCTCTCTTTCAATTCAGTTTGATTTATTGGCATGACAAAAGTACATTTTGTATTGCCAAAGCTTTTTAAAACAACATATAAAATTGTTTAGAACAATTGAATTAGCATTTGATCAAGCAAATATAAAAGGAAAAACATTTAAAGTCATTAAAGAAAAACAGATAATAAAAACGATTATTATTAATTATGTTTTAAGTTAACTTTAACTGAATTAAATGGGGGGGGGGGGGGGGGGGTTAAATAACATTTTTAATAATATATTTATGGATGTTCATTCTTTAGTTCTGGTTGTCCTTCGGGAGATGACAGGATGCTACAAATCTTGCTGCTATATTTGCACATTCAGCTTTTTCGCCGAGAATAAAAGGGAGATTTTCAGTTGGGGTGCAATTATTAATTTGGGGAAATACTTTGATAATTTTGGGATAATAGTGGTTTCTTATGATTTCATATTTTGGGCATTCTGTGAGGAAGTGCAGCTCTGTCTCCATCATTCCCAGATTGCAGTGGGAGCAGAGTCTCTCCTCTCGGGATACCCACGTCAGTCTGCGCCGCCCCGTCTCTATAGCCAGACTGTGCTCGCTGAGTCTGTACATCGTCAGTGCTTTTCTTAAATTCACATCAGTCACCGCGCTGAGGTAGTTTGCCACGGTGTACTCTCGATTTAGTGCAGAATAACATTCCAACTTGTGCTGATTTTTAATGGTGTTTGTCCAATTGGTGACGTATTTGTCTTTTTCTGCATTTATAATTTGGTTGGTCCGAATGATTGTGAGTTTGTCCTGAGGTTGTCCGATCTCTGCAGGAGTGAGGTCAGTCAGTCTCAGCACCAGCTGGCACAGGGGACTCCTCATCCCACTCAGCTCTTGGTGTTTTAGGGCTTTATAATGGTATGTGTTGGGGTCACTTTTCTTTAGGTGTTTCCAGAATTTGATGGCTCTTTTTTGGATGTTCAGAAGGAGAGGGCATTGGCCTAATTCTGCCCTGCATCTGTTGTTTGGTGTTTTTCTTTGAACTTTGAGTATCTTTTGCAAAATTCTGAATGTAGAGTTTCAATCGGATGTTTTTCCCAATTTACAAAGTCAAATTGTATAGGTGGACCCCACACCTCACTGCCATATAATGCAATTGGTTCAATTATTGATTTGAAAAGTTTGAGCCGAATTTGAATTGGAATATCAAATTTAATTGATCTTTTAAATGGCATAGAAAGCCCTTTGAGCTTTCTCTCTGAGTTCATTCACAGCCAGTAAAGTAAAGTTACCCGCTGGAGTGAGTGTCAGGCTGAGGTAAGTGTATGTATGTGTGGTTTCAATGGTTCTGTGTGAGAGTGTGAATGTGTGTTACTCCCTGAGATCTGGAACATTTTTCAAAACTAAACAGACTTTAGTTTTTTGGTGGTTGACTGACAGGGCCCAGGACTGACCGTAACCCGCCAGCAGATTCAGGCTGTCCTGCAGCCCCTCTTTAGTGGGCGACAGGAGAACCAGGTCATCTGCATAGAGGAGACACTTTATTTCTGTGTCATGTAGAGTGAGACCTTGAATGGGAGAATGTTCTAGTATATTAGCCAATTGGCTGATGTAAACATTGAAGAGGGTGGGGCTTAAACTGCAGCCCTTTCTCACTCCACGCCTCTGGAGAAAAAAATCTGTTCATTCTTTCCAATTTTAACAGCACATTGACTGGCTGTACATTGATTTGATGACATCATAGAATTTTCCCCCTACACCGCTGTCAATAAGTTTAAGATATAATCCTTCATGCCAGATTGAATCAAATGCTTTCTTAAAATCTACAAAACAAGCGAAAATGTGTCTTTTATTTTGATGTACATATTTAGCAATGAGTGTCTGTAGGGTGAAAAAGTGGTCAGATGTGCGACATTTTGGCATGAATCCAATTTGACATTTACTCAAGGCATTGTGCTTCATTAGGAAGTGTAAAAGTCTGGAGTTTAAAATACTGCAGAACACCTTCCCCAGATTACTGTTCACACAGACGCCTCGGTAGTTATTAGGGTCTAATTTATCTCCACTCTTATAAATGGGGCTGAGGAGTCCCTGATTCCAGATCTCAGGGAAATGACCCACACACAGAACAGTTTTAGGATCGCCAGTTTGAAGTTTTGGTCGGAGTGTTTCAGCATCTCGTTCAGGATGCCGTCCACACCGCAGGCCTTTTGGGGCTCGAGTATTTGCAATTTTTGTTCCAATTCTTTCATTGTGATGGGGAAATCTAAGGGGCTTTGATTTGCTTGAATTGATCTTTCCAATTGGTCTAATTTTTTAATGATTTCATTTTGATTTGAATTTTGATTTTCAGTTGGGCTGTAAAGTTCTTGGAAATGTTTTTTCCACAGCCCTCCATCTTGGATTGCCAGATCTTCTTGATTTGATTTGTATAATAATTTCCATTTATCCCAGAATTTGTTTGTTTTAATTGATTTTTCAATTTCGTCAAGCTGGCTCTGCAAAAATTTAGTTTTTTCGTCTGAGTGTGGCTTTATATTGTCTTAATGCCTCACAGTATTGAAGACGAAGGTCCGGATTGTCTGGTTGACGGTGTTTTTGGTTGGATACATTTCTAAGTGTTTTTCTCAGAGCTTTACAGTCTCAATCAAACCATTTTTCAGTGTCCAATGTCTTTTTTGTAGTTTTGACGAGTGCCAAATCACTTTTTTGTGCTGTTTTGTAGAATATATAATTTAGATCTTTCACTGCCTGATTGATGCCGAATTGGTGTATTTGGAATGAATGTAAGAGAGATTGTATTTCTGTACATTCAATGGCATTGGTGTAGACTGTTTTCTGTCCATTTGAATGATATTATTTGGCTTATTTGATAAGGTGTGCGATTGTGTTGGTTGTTGTTTCAGACTGTTTGATGTAGAGGGTGATTTGGCTGTGGTCTGAGAAAGACGTTAAGGGTTTGACTGTGAATGTTCTCAAAGAAGAAAGGTCCAGTCTCACACATTCTCTCTCTCTCACACACACACACACACACTTTTTGTGATCTGCATGTGGTTGTGCATCCGTGCGTTCACACCAGAGGCGTCGAGAGCGTCAAATCGACCGGAAGTCATTGTTGGTGTGCCGAGTGAGTTGATGAAGTGGATATTATGGTTTATATAATATTATATAATAATATATACAAATATTTAACTACTTGTGATATGTCATCAAAAAGATACCAGTCGACATGTCTGGATGTTTTGAGGCCCCTTTAAATATAGTTCACAAAACCAGCATTTTCAACGAACATTGCCGCCTATTTCAAATACGTCAGAGCGTCCACGAATTTTCGATAGTGTTGTTGGCAGGGCAGCCAGAGTGAATTTTGATGCTCTCGCCACCTCTGGTCTGAACGCACGGATTATCTGTAAAAGTCTTTCACTTGATCTGATCTGGATGCAAAACACAAAACAGGCAATTACAATCATCATGTGTCGTCCAGTAGTTGCTCAGGAAAACTGTGGATCTGCTGATGATGCATATGATTATAATATAACAGATGATCACTCACCGATGACAGTAAATGACACTTCATTGCTCATGGAAGTGCTGATTTGTGTAGATGTGCTCATAGCCAAACACTTGCATTTATTGTATCCGCTGTATCTGCTGTATATTACAGTAGTCTTGAACTCTTTCCAATTAGTGTCTTGAATATTACCACCATCACACTGAAATCTGTATGTCCAGTCTGTCACTCGTGTCTCCTGTACGTCACATGTGAGAGTGACAGTGTCTCCTCTGAATATCAGTGATGTTTCAGGATTTGCAGTCAGAACAGGTTTATCTGTAAGAACCAGAAACAAACACACAACTCTCACTTTACAAAACACACATGTTGCATCCAGAGTTATGAACACACACACACACACACACGTTGCATCTACAATTATGAACACACAAACACACACAAACACGTTGCATCTACAGTTATGAACACACACACACACAAACACACTCTCTCTCTCCCTGTCTGTATCTGCCCTTCTCTATAGTCAGTGCTGTCTGTCTGTCTGTATCTGCCCTTCTCTATAGTCAGTGCCGTCTGTCTGTATCTGCCCTTCTCTATAGTCAGTGCTGTCTGTCTGTCTGTATCTGCCCTTCTCTATAGTCAGTGCTGTCTGTCTGTCTGTATCTGCCCTTCTCTATAGTCAGTGCTGTCTGTTTGTCTGTATCTGCCCTTGTCTATAGTCAGTGCTGTCTGTATCTGCCCTTCTCTCTAGTCAGTGCTGTCTGTTTGTCTGTATCTGCCCTTCTCTATAGTCAGTGCTGTCTGTCTGTCTGTATCTGCCCTTCTCTATGGTCAGGCTGTCTGTCTGTATCTGCCCTTCTCTATCATCAGGCTGTTGTCACTCAGTCTGTACCTCGTCATGTGTTTCCTCAGCTTGTGGTCTGACTGTATTCTCTGCTGTCATGTAATCTCTGTTTAGGGACAAATAACATTGTAGTTTGTTTGTTTTTGTGTGGTTTCATTCCAATAAGTTCGGTAATTTTCTTTTTGTGCGTTAATCATTTGTTTGTGCTGGATTGTGTGGATGAGGGTGTCCGTGTCCTGAGGCTGATTATTGTTAGTTGTGTTAGTCTGTTTGTGGAGTCTCAGGACCAGCTGAATGATGGGACTCTTCTCAGCGTTCACTTCATGGTTTTTAAGGGCTTTAAAATGATAAGAGTTGGGGTCACACAGTTTCAGATGTTTCCCAAATGTAATGGCTCTTTTCTCAATGTGGATAAATAGAGGGTATTGGCCTAATTCTGCCCTGCATGCATTGTTCGGTGTGTTTCTCTGTACCCGAAGAATGCTTTTACAAAACTCTGTATGCAGGGCTTCAATCAGATTTTTGTCCCATTTGTCAAATTGGTGATTTAGGAGAGGACCCCAAACTTCGCTGCCATATAGTGCAACAGGTTCAATGACTGATTGCAATATTTTGAGTCAGATTCAAAATGGTATTTCAGATTGGATAAATGTTTTAATGGCATAGAAAGCCCTTCTTGCTTTCGCTTCCAGTTCATTCACGGCCAAGTTTCCGTTTGCACTGAATTTCAACCCAAGGTAAGTGTAGTTTGTGGCATGATCAATTTTGTTCATACCAAGGGTGAAACTGTATTTCTTTCCCTGACATCTGGGTCTTTTCTGGAATGTTAAAACTTTGGTTTGGTGGAAAATTTAATCAAAGGCCTTCTGGAAATCTACGAAGCATGCAAATATTTTGGTTTTGATTAGGTTGATGTATTAATCAATCAGGGTATATAGGGTGAAGATATGGTCTGATGATCTGACTTTTGCATAAGGCATTGTGTTCGGTAAGGAAGTGAACGAGTCTTGTGTTGATGATACTGGAGAACATCTTCCCCAGATTACTGCTCACACAGATGCCTCTGTAATTGTTTGTCTCCACTCTTGAACATGGGCGTTATGAGTCCTCTATTCCAGGTGTCAGGGAAATGACCAACACTCAAAACCAAGTTGAACAGTTTCAGTAAGGCCAATCTTAATTTGTGCTCTGTGTTCTTCAGAATTTCATTGAGGAGGCCAGTAGGGGATGTTCACCCTGCAGTATGTATGGGTCCCAATGCACCGGTATATTGATGGGGACACTGTAAAAACCTACTGTCCATAACACTGGGTGTAACACTGGTGTCCTGGCTAAATTCCCCCACAGGCCATTCTCAATCATGGCCTCCTAATAATCCCCATCCATTAATTGGCTCTATAACTCGGTTCTCTCCTCCAATATCTGGTGTGTTTTGGGTGTACTGGTGCACTATGGCTGCAGTCACATCCAGGTGGATGCTGCACACTAGTGGTGTTTGAGGAGAGTCCTGTTCACTGTGTAACCCTTTGAGCATAGTGTCAGAAAACGTTCATTCATTCATTCATAAAACAATGCAAAGTTTGCTGACCCATCCACTAGTGGCCTGTTGGACATGGCCTGATGGACATGGCCTGACTTGTAGATCCACGGTTCAGGGCCAAATACATCCCAAATTAAAAGATTTATAAATTGAAACACAAAGCTGTCTTGGTGGCAGAGTCTCTACTGACTGATCAGGACAGCTGCTGTCGGACTGACCAAACTGTGCCCGAGCCTGCAGACCAAGAAGCAGCAGTGCCACCAACAGCTAAGTCGTCATCGTCACTGGCAAACTTCAAGCAGAACACAACAACCAGCACCACACTGACACAGAGGCAGGAAACTGAAAATGAATTTTCCAGTTACTTGCAGTCAGTTAGTGTAGAGAGTGATACAGATCCTCTCAAATGATGGAAGGAACATGAAATTGTCTTTCCAGCGCTGAGACACCTGACAAAGAAGTATATTATGTTACCAGCCAGCAGTTCCCTTCTAAAAGGGTTTTCAGTTGCAGTGGTAACATTGTAACCTGTCACAGGGCATCCCTGAATCCTGAGGCTGTTGATTGGCTAGTTTTCCTTTCACAGATCCTATAAGAGATGAACAGGACTACATAGGAGGAAATACTTTGTCTGGTAAAAGAACTGTCAACCTCAGTAAAAAAATACTTTGTCAGAGCAAGTAGGCGTGTTATTATTTTTGTTCTGTTTATATTTGTATTGTTATTTACACAGCGGTGTATTTTGTTAAGCAGGAGAGAAAAACCTGTAATTGTATTTGAATCAGTCTGTTATTGTTGTTGAAAACAATTGAAGGATTATTCTCAGAGATTGGCCTATTTTAAATGAATATAGACCATTTATGTTATATGATATTTTATTTACATGTTTTGCAGCTGTATATTTTCAAACAGGGAAGGAAACACTGTCTTTGCAGTCTGTTTTAATAAAAGTGCTTCTGACATCTCACTTACAACTGAACATTCATAGAAAATACAGAGATATATTATATATTATATATGTTTTATACTGAACCAATCAGCTGTGAGTAAAGTAACATCTCCCCATGAATCTATCACTCTAAAATAAAGCTTCACAGGGAAATGTATTGATTTATATATTATTTATTTAGATTTATATATTATTATTTAATATTTTTAAAATAATATAAAAAATGTATTATTGAGTTTCTTGTCATTTCTTTACATACTGAACCTGTATGCAGTGAAACTGATGCTGAGAAACATTAAAAATAAACTGCAGATTTTCACTTTAAAGCATTTATTGTGTGGATATCTGGATTTTTATGCTTTAAAAGTAATTAGCCTTTTTGTTCTTATTGTGAGTATATAAATTAATTTACACATTATATTCAGTTTTGTTTCTTTCACTGCAGCTGAGGTGTTTCATCTTGCTCTATAAATATATTCTTCAGATTTTCATAATGGAGACATAAGTCACACTGAATTTCAAGATGTAAATCCCATCGACTCTCTTCAAGCTTCACTCATTGGCTGTTCATGGCAAACGTCACTCATTCATGTGCACGTAATCAACATAATCAAAGAATCATGAGTAATGTGTGTATGATCAAACAATGTTCTCATTGACATTCTTACCTTGAATGTGTGACTAAATAGTGGACTACAGAGTAATAGAAAACTTAATATTTATAATTAAATCTTATAATTATGTGAACTCACCTTGTGAATTAGATTCTCCTGTCTCTAAAGGTGTGTGTGTGTGTGTGTGTGTGTGTGTGTGTGTGTGTGTGTGTGTGTGTGTGTGTGTGTGTGTGTGTGTGTGTGTGTGTGTGTGTGTGTGTGTGTGTGTGTGTGTCTAAAGCACAGGGCTGTTAATCAGAAGGTCACAGGTTCTAACCCCACAGTCACCACCATTGTGTCCTTGAGCAAGGCACTTAACTCCAGGTTGCTCCGGGGGGATTGTCCCTGTAATAAGTGCTCTGTAAGTCACTTTGGATAAAAGCATCTGCCAAATGCATAAATGTAAATGTGTGGTGTGTTCTGCATTGTGAGGGTGTCATTGTCTTAACCCTTCAATTCTGAGTGTGTTATGAGGCAATTTATTCGTTTTATTTTTCAAATGTAAAAAAAATAAAAGTGTAGTGTTTCACCAGTTCATACACACACACTGTTTATGTGGGAGTGAGTGTGTATATTTTGCACCGAGGATGTTTTATAGTCTCACCCTGTCTGTTTTACTGCATTGTGGCTGACTTATTGATTGTATTTGACAGATAAAAAGCTCAGTTTTTTCGGTCTCATTCATTTTCAATGGTCGGACAATTTTGACCACGGATACCAAAAGTGTTGCTTTTTTTTTTTAACCACCACTTAGACTTATTGAATCAAGTCTAATTTTTGTTGTATGTTCAGATGGCAAATGGATGAAAAGTCATCAAGTCTTGTACTGCTCAGATAAAGGAAATGTCCCGGTTACTGTCGTAACCTCCGTTCCCTGATGGAGGGAACGAGACGCTGTGTCGATGTAGTGAAGCGTGCGTCTGTTAAGACCTGAGAGTAAGTTCCCGGCCATTTCAGCGGCTTAGTACAGTGTTGTGGCAAGAGGGACACAAGGTCTCGTTCCCTCCATCAAGGAACAGAGGTTACGAAAGTAACCGGGACGTTCCCCTTCTGTCACTCACTCGACGTTGTGTCGATGTAGCTCTGGCCAAGGGAAATGCGGGTCCACCGACAGGGGGACCGTACCGCGGAAAATACATCACAGGAGATATTGGAATAATCAGAACCTTGCAGTACAGGCAAGCCTGTGCCTGCAGTGGGTCAGGCTGCGAACTTCCTCCGCTGAATTCAGAGCCAGAGGGCTAGGGAGGAAAGAACCCCAGGGTCCGTGACTTGTGGACTTGACTGGGGGAGTAGAGCGCACGTCTTTGCCTCAGGGGAGGGGAAAGGCGATATGTGCAAGGATACAAACCGGCCAGCAGTACCGTATTACCGAATTCTAGTTCTAATTCTAAAGTATGCACCGGACACAGCAACACTCAGGCTGGGTCTACCTCCTCACGGGGCAGCACTTGTGGGTTCACTACCTGTTGGAAAGTCAATTGCAATTTCATACTTCACCACTAGAGGGAACATGTCTTTCACATTACTGATTAATATACACCTTTCCCTTTAAGACAGTGTGCTTTATACATCACACAAGCTGGGTTACTGTAAGCATATAATCTATAAAGCTGTGTGCATTCGTGAAGAAAAAGTACATTATTTCTCATTTCTATAAGAAACATACCTGTTAATAATGTTGATGTTATCATTATGATGTTGTATTAAACTTGTAAATTTGTATTTGCACAAGTTGATATTATTTGTCAATCTCTGTCGAGAAGCTAACATGCTAGTATTACAGACACGTGCTAGAATGCATTGTTGTTATATTATAAATGTTAATCTGTTAGCCAGATTAACTGAATTTGACACACTACACTAATAATTGTGGATTTGTCTGTGAATTTCAGACAATAGGTGATTGTATTTATGTTCAGTATGTTAAATGTTTAATATGTAACAATTTAACAAAAGGATTGTAATATTCTTTGTCTAATTTGCAATTTTTTCTTCTGTTTCAGACCACACAAACACATCTACACACTCATACCCTTTTCACCACTATACATTATAACCAAATTGCTCACCGTCGTGACTTGTATCCATATACCCAGCATTTCATTAACGTTTTTTGGATGCAACTCTCCGAGCCTTTACTCTCTTACCTGAGTCACCAGTTTTCAAGAACTATCTGAACATACCAGAGGCACCACCTCTACACTACCTGATCCATGAAATGGGGTCATAGGAACCTTGGGCACATAGCCCGGTCGGGGTCTCAGGATGACGTGAGAGTCTGCTGGACCGAACTCCAGGAAAGGACCGAACTGACAGAGAGCGCTTGCAGGACCCAAACCCTCTTGAAAGAAGTGCGCGTTATCAGGAGGGCCGTCTTCTAGGAGAGGGCCTTTAGTTCGACTGATTCTAGCGGCTCAAACAGGGCTCCCCGAAGGCCTGAGAAGACAACGGAGAGACCCCATGAGGGGAACAGGCATTGCCTAGGAGGGTTCAGCCTACGGGTGCCTCTAAGGAACCTGACGATCAGGTCGTGCTTCCTAAACGACTTACCATCCACTGCATCGTGGTGAACTGCTACGGCGGCTACATAAACCTTCAAAGTGTAGGAGGACAGCCACCCATCCAGCCTCTCCTGCAGGGAAAGGAGCACTGACCCTACTGTGTACCTTTGTGGCTCTTCAAATCGGGAAGAACACCAATTTGTGAATAAGCGCCACTTTAGGGCATAAGCCCTGGTAGAGGAAGCTCTGGCTTGAGTGATTGGGTCTACGACAGCTGGTGGTAGACCGTTTAGATCTTCCGCATCCCATCCAAGGGCTAGTCATGGAGGTTCAAGACGTCTGGGCACTGATGCCAGAGGGTGTCCCATCCCTGAGAAAGCAGGTCCTTCCTCAGGGGAATGTGCTTGTGAAATGCTGATGTGAGGAGTTTGAGATCCGTGAACCAAGTCTGAGTGGGCCAGTAGGGGGCCACGAGAATGACTTGTTCCTCGTACTCCCTGACCTAGCACAGGACTTGTGCAAGTAGGCTAAATGGGGGAAATGCATACTTGCGCAGTCCCTGGGGCCAGCTGTGTAACAGCGCATTTGTGCCGAGGGGGGCTTCCGTCAGAGAGTACATGAGCGGGCAGTGGGTGGAATATCGGGAGGCAAACTGTGCTGTGCCGAACAGAGCCCAAATCAGCTGGACCACATGAGGGTGGAGTCTCCACTCTTCCTGGGCATTGCCTTTCATGACAGTGCATCCGCTGTGGTGTTTAGGTTGCCCGGGATATGAGTGGCGTGCAGCGACCTCAGCCGCTGATGACTCCAAAAAGGAGGAGATGGCAGGCAAGACATGCAGCGAGACAACACGTGCTTGCCGTGGATCAATGGCAGAAATCTGTGCAGGGCAGGAAATTACAGCCAGTAACTCTAGGCAGTTGATGTGCCGACCCAGCCAGGGCCACATCCAGGCACCAGCAGCTGCGTGCCCATTGCACACAGCGTCCGAGCCAAACTGGGAGGCGTCCGTAGTAACTACGACATGTCTAAACACCTGCTGTAGGGGGACTCCTGCCCATAGAAAACAGAGGTCTGTCAAAAAGCTGAATAAGTGACGGCAGATCTTGGTCTTTTCCCATTTGACCCGAAGCCCTAAATGGCTGAGGTGCACGAGCACCAGGTCCCTGTGTGCGCTAAGATTAGCCAGTCATCGAGGTAGTTGAGTACGTGAATGCCCACTTCCCTTAACGGTACCAGAGCTGCCCCTGCGAATTTCGTGAAGCGAGGGGACAGGGACAGACCAAAGGGGAGTACCTTGTACTGATTGTACGACTGTCCCTTGAAAGAGAACTGTAGAAAGGGTCTGTGACGGGGTAATATTGAGACGTGAATGTATGCGTTCTTCAGGTCTACCGCCGTTAACCAATCTTGATTCCGGACGCATGTCAGAATACGTTTCTGTATCAACATCTTGAACGGGAGTCTGTGTAAGGCCCAGTTCAGAACTCGCAGGTCCAAGATTGGCCGCAACCAACACATTTCTCGGTTACGATGAAGAGCTGTAGAATCCCTTCTCCATCTCGGCTGTAGGGACAGGCTCTATCGCATCCTTGCGCAGAAGGTTTGCGATCTCCGCACACAGGGTGGAGGCGTTTTCACCCTGCACTGAGGTCGGTCACCGAGCGCAGTTCCTGCAGCACACCAGGATCAGGACTACCTAAGTGCAGATCTATTAGCGACTTGGCCTGGTGGACTTGCAGGAGGGCCATGGCGTGCAGGATGGAGGAGGCCTGTCTGGAGGCGCTGTAGGCCTTGGTCGCCAGAGACGACGTCAACTTACAGGCCTTGGAGGGGAGTGACGGTCGATCGCAAAAACGGGGTGGGGGGGGGTCAACAGCTGTGAGCAACAGCCCGTGCCCAGGAATCAATCGTCTAGCCACGGGTGCTGAGCGGAGGATGGAGGGTTCCAGTCCAGCCCAACATTCGCGTCGACCCAGGCAAGCATAGCGGACAGTTCGGCGTCGGCCTTAGACTGGGCAGGCACACCCGACGGCGCTAGCCAAATCGAGTCCTTAAGTGTTGGAGTCCACCAAGATGCCCTCCAATTCATCCAGCTCGTTGGGTCCGAAAGAGACATTAGGATGGCCACTAGGCGAGCCAGTCTCAACTCAGATCCAGACAGAGGCAGACAAGCGTGCTGGGGAATGGGTGGTCCTCGGGGATTTACCCGGTGAAACTGCGTCCGTTGAACT
This sequence comes from Xyrauchen texanus, assembly GCF_025860055.1. NCBI lineage: Eukaryota > Metazoa > Chordata > Actinopteri > Cypriniformes > Catostomidae > Xyrauchen > Xyrauchen texanus. Next base: position 64,189,199 of record NC_068276.1, on the reverse strand, counting down.
CCGGAAATCGCCTCCAGCGTCAGCCACGCTGGCCCAATACCTGTGGGTAGAAGGCGCGATGCAGGGGGTGGATAGAGTGGCTTTCCCCTGGAAGAAGGAAAGCCATGACCGCAACGTTGCCATGGTCATGTTGTGAGAACATGAACCATCCACAAACGCTGCCTCAGTGTGTTCTCTGCCCAGACACGTGAGGCAGCGCCCCTAGCCATCTGAAGCGGAATGGTAACGACCGCATCCAGGAATAACAAAAGGATGGAAGGTCTTGCAAAATATGAATAAGAATTTCAATGTCCAAGTGTTGTACTCTTTAAGAGAAATATCCTCTTTATTAACCGTATATACTATTTTAAATGGCTGTCGAATCACCCAGTGGTGCAGAGAAGAGAAAAGATGCTGATTTGGACCATATCTCCAACAGCATACGCTGTTGTAGAGGTGAGTGGAACAGCAGTGGATTTATTCAGCTCCATGAAACACAACCGCTCTGCTCCGAAGAAAAAACCTGTCTGAACAGACACACACTTCCCTCCTTTTATACCCGTATGTCCAGGGGAGGGGCTTGCAAATTCTGTTCATCAATTCTCATTGGCCTTTTCTCAAAGATAGAGGTAACGAGTCTCTCAAGAGAGACCCCTAGTGTCACTACATTGACACAACATTGAGTAGGGGAACCATGTTTTTTTCAATAAAGAATACATTTATAATATATATATATATTCATTTAAGTAAAAATTGACCGAACACCATAGGCGGGTAACCTGATATCAGACCATCATGCAGAGTCTGAAGATATGACAACACAAATATTATAAATAATACTTATATTAAGTGCACTGAATAGAAATGAAGAAAAAAAAAGAAAATTAACAACGTATTTATGAATCATGACTTACCTGGAGTTTGTGCAAAGTAGCTGTTGGACATCAGCACTGAAAGTAAAAAAACAAAAAACATGTCCATTAATTCATCACAATAAAAACTGAAACTAAGTGTTCATGGTTAAAGTTTATTGTAGTTTAAATAATTGTGTTTAGTTTTCTGCTTCTTAAGATAGTTTTCCACTCATTTCTATGTGGATTCATCAGTCGACTGATGTTGGAGATTCAGTGTGTGACCTCATCAAACACACATCTGCAGGACTCACAGGTGAATTTACAAGTGAATTCACTGATGGAGTGAATAAAGATCTGTTTGCATTGAGCCAAAACCATCATGTGAGAATGAAAATAAATGTGATGTGGTTTGTTGACAAGTGGTGTTACAGTACCATGTATATGCCAATATTCAGTAAATGTTTCACACTCAAATATAAGTGAGAAATGAGAGCAGTCTGCAGGACTCGATAACAGATCTGACATCAGAGAGACAGTTTGAACCAAAGATGCACCTGCTTACTAGTGTCACAAAACACAATACCTGCTGTATGTTGCAAACATGTTCAAATTAAATTAACAATCAAAGATAAATTAAATTCCATCATTGTAATATGTAAAGCTATTGAAAAGAAACAGCCTAATATTTACGTTTGCTGTCCTTGCTAGGGCCGGCTCAGACTTTGTTGGCACCCTGGGCATATTCATATTGGCGCCCCCCTTAAAATATTTAATGCCGAGTTTACACTGTCAGCGGGTGAAAATCGGGCCTAAAATAGTGTAGTTGTGGAGATCACCGTCAAAAGCCCGAAAATAATCAGAAATCAAATCGGAGGTCGCTCCTGTGAGCGATGAATGCAATGCATGAATAGAGACGTGATTTGAGAGAAGCGCCAACATGTCGCCGATGTCAGCGAGATATCTAGAATGTTAAATATCTGGACCTGTCTGCGATTCCAAATCGTGCAATGTGAAATATGTTTTGACTGAATACAACTGCAGCGTTGACCTACAGCCAATGAGAGGGCAAGAAACTGGGCACGGGATGTTTCAGTGGGAGGAGTCCTGATGTACCTCCAACAGAACATCAACTAGCATGTCTGCGGTATCAAGAAAAACTCATTGGACCGAAGAAATGGAGAATGAATGAGTGGAACATTGGCAGGAGCACCAGTGCCTATTTAATGTTTCCTCTGAACTGAACCACAACCGGGTGGAGAATGAGAAGAGTTGGAGAGAAATGGCCAATTCTCTTGGACAGTCAGGTAAACAAATATGTCGATTTTTCTGTAGGAGGAACTTTTTCATATTGTAACGAATCAAATATCTGATTAAAAACACACACATCATATTCTGAAAAGCATAACATATGATCATGCATTTGTTTTCGTATCTCGTATCACTTCTCGCGTGTTCTCTGTTGGGAAACGTAATTTGGAGTTCAGGCAGAGTCGTCGGGGATTCATCAAAAGTGAAATGTTTTTAATGTGTTCACCCCTGTCGCCAATTCCTCGTGCTATACAATTTAAATTTTTATACTACAGTACACCTCCCACTTTTCAGTGTTCCTGCGGTGTCCGGGTACTTCCCTGAAGATCACATTCTAATGACCAATGCTCCTTTAGTGTTTTGTGCTCGTTACATTTATTAACAAATTGTATCATTTTTATCATTTACATCTTTCCAGTTACATACAGAGGTTGCACTACAATTATCTGACGGACCCAGTTGTAAAATTTCCATCATGTTCTATTTTTATCAGTCATATTAATTTACATTTCCCTGATATGTAGTATTTCATATTTTCAGTTGAAAATGACAATATGTGGGAAGCACGAGTCTGTTGAAACAGCTGTTCTATTCAATCATTTGCAGAGTTGGGGAACATACATTTAAATTGTGCTTTAATCGTTGATTTTTCTAGATGCAAAGAAATCTGGTGATCTTTTTACAGAGATATACAGGGCGTGCAAGCGAGAGATTGATCGTTCATTTAGAATGAATCTTTAATATGACTCAAAAGAACAAGTAGTCTCAGAGAGTGATTCGTTCATTTTGGCGTGCACAAAATCCTCTCATGTTTAATTCATTTGATGTGGGACAGACACATAGGATCTCTGTACAGGAAACAGAAATGATTAGTTCACCTCCCGAGTCTGTCTTCTACTGAGCCCCTAAAGGGTCAAGGGTCAAGGTGGTGGGGAAAATAATTAGTGGTGTGGGAAAAAAATAAGCAAATGCTTTTTGTTCTCTCACAAAACTTTGTGTTCCCTCAAGTGATTATATTCTCTCTCAAAACTCAAACTCTCGTATATTCATTCCCGCTCCTGAATGCTCTGCAGACTATTACATTTATGAGAGAGAAGTCGAGAGGATGCTGGTGTCATGATTTGCCTTGTGTTTGTCCCTTAAACTTAATTTCCCATCATGCACCTGTTTGATCTCCCTCACTTGTTCCATATCAGCTTTGATTATTGTTCCCAGCTGTATCTCGTTTGCCCCAGTGTGTTTATGTTCTTGAGTTTTTTTAGTTTTGGTCAGTTGTTGTTCCCTACATGGATGTTACATTTGTTTTGGTTCTCTAGTTTTGGTTCTGTTTTGTTCGTGTGTTTTCCCAGTGTTTAATTGGACTCATCTGCTGATTAAACAAAAGCTGCACTTAAATCCTGCTCTATTGTCTTCCTCCAAATGTTACAGCTAGTGCCACTATTGGTGGAAAACTGTATTTTGGAAACATGTAAAGAGTGAGAAGATACATAATATATATACACATCTGATGTTTGAAATGTTTATATAAAAACAAATATGATTTTAATGCAATTCAAAACGCAGTATGTTTAAAGAATGCTAAAAAAACAACCATTTTTATAGACATTATGTAGCATGTTTTCCCAAACTACAGGCCTAATTCAATTTGAATATCATATACTCTATCAAATATGATTTTACATGTATGTTTTTGTGGCCATTTATCATCTGCCAGCAGATGCGACAATTGTGATATATGATGATAATTTGAACTGTGAAAATTATCTGTTAAAACTGTTAAATTGAAGTGTTGCCTTTTGGGCTTCACCATTTCCTTCTCTTCTTGTTGAACTCAAAATCTGGAATACACATAGGAGAGATAGCAGAAGACTCATTATGACAAATATTTTGCAAGCCAATGTGGGAAAAATTTGTGGTGTGAAAAAAAATAAGCAAATGCTTTTGCGTATTTTTTTTTTCACACACCACAAATTTTTCCCACCACCTTTACCCTTTATGGTCTCCATTGTCTTCAGGTATGAGATTGCATAGACTCTGCACTGGAAACAGAGGCTCAGTTACCTCTTATGTTTGAGAAAAGGCCAATGAGAATTGGCAAACAGAATTTGCATGCCCCTCCCCCGGACATACACGTATAAAAGGAACGAAACGTGCGTTTGTTCAGACAGGTTTTGAGCTGAAGAGCCGAGAGTAAGATCCCTATCTAAAAATGCCACAACACTGAACATGTTGCGTGGACTACTGATGCAGGTGCAAGCAAGCTGTTACTTGCGAAAATAGCAGGTGCATCAGACTGCACGTGACCTTCCCCAAAGCCCCAAGAAACGTCATATAGTTCCCCATATCTCTGAGGGAGGGAAGCGACGTAACTAGCCTGGGAGCAGTCCATAACAGCCGCAGCCTTTTCTCTCTCCATGTTTTCGATCCATAGTGTTAGATGCGGCTGGGGGCATCTAACGCTACAACATTCGCAACGGGGAAGGCGTTCATTACCAATCCAGAGGGCAAGGGAGGAAGGACACCCAGGGTCCGTGTCTTGTGGACTCGACTGGGGGAGTTTAGCGCACGTCTTCACCTCAGGGAAGGGTAAAGGCGCTATATGAAAGTAATATACCCAGCCAGCTGTTGTCGCCATATTAGGTCATAAAGCTGCCTGGTAGAGGGAGTTCTGGCTTGAGCGGTCATGTCTACGATGGCTGGTGGTAGACCGTTTAGATCTTTTGCATCCCGTCCATGGGCCAGACATGGAGGTTCCTCTAGCATCAGCTCCAGACATGGAGCTGATGCTAGAGGGTGCCCTTTCCCTGAGAATTTTCAGGGGAGGTGCTGTCACGAGGAGCATGAGATCCGAGAGCCAAGTCCAAGTGGGCCAGTGAAGAATGACTTGTTCCTCATCCTCCCTGACCTTGCACAGGAGTTGTGCAAAAAGGCTCACTGGGGGAAATGCATATTTGCACAGCCCCCAGAGCAAGCTGTTTGCCAGCACATATGTGCATCAACCAGAGCGGAGTGACCATCGCTGAGGATGCCATATGCCCCAGGAGCCTCTGAAATTGTTTCAGTGGAACCGCTGTGCCCGGTGTACACAAACTCAGGCAGTTCAGCACTGACTGCGTGTGCTCGATTGTGAGGCGCGCTGTCATTGAGACTAACTCCATGCAGAGAAAAAAAGATGCTCTGAACTGGGGAGAGCTTGCTATTTCCTAGTTGACACAAAGCCCTAAAATACTGAGGTGTGTGAGCACCAGTTCCCTGTGCACACAGAGCAACTGTCGAGAGTGTGCTAAGATTAGCCGGTCATCGAGGTAGTTAAGTATGCAAATGCCCACTTCCCTTAATGGGGCAAGAGCTGCCTCTGTAACTTTTGTGAAGACGTGAGGGGACAAGGTCAGACCAAAGTGGAGGACCTTGTACTAATACGTCTGGCCGTCGAAAGTGAACCGTAGAAAGGGTCTGTGACAGGGTGATATTGAAATGTGAAAGTATGGATCCTTCAAGTATACTGCCGTGAACCTTTGATGCCAGACACACGTCAGAATAGGTTTTTCCATCAGCATCTTGAACAGGAGTCTGTGTACGGCCCGTTTCAGAACTCACAGGTCCAAGATTGGCCTCAACCCATTGCATTTCTTGGGTACGATGTTGGAGTAAGGGCCGTAGAACCCCTTCTCCATCTTGGCTGGAGGGACAGGCTCTATCACGTCCTTAAGCAGAAGGGTTGTGATCTACGCGCGCAGGGTGGAGGTGTTTTAGCACTGCCACCGAGGTAACGCGGATGCCGCTGAAATGGGGCGGACATCTGGCAAACTGAATCGCGTAGCCAAGTAGGATGGTCCTGGCCACGTGTCCAAGCTCCGGGCATGGGGCACTAAGGGGACGATCACGTGTGATGTACCTGGAAGTGGGGCCTAGCAGCAGGTACGGGGAGCAGGCGACATCACATCGGAGAGTGTTGCTTCGTCCAGAGGTGGTTGTGCTGAGGAGAGGCTCGAAGCACTTACCTTGCTCCGCATACCCAGCCTGGTGTGGGTAGGCGACTGAGAAGGAGGTTCTGTAGGGACAACCTCTAGACTCATCCCCACCAGCCGGCCTGAGGCGCGAGTGTGGTGCAGTTAGGCACATGAAGGTGGATGGTCCGTGTTCATGGGGGCCCAACTGCAAATGCTCGGTGTCTGATCGCTGTGAGAACGGTGGTTGTGGGCATCGGCTAAGTGACCCAGGGAGTAAAGAAACTGCTTCCTTTGCAACAACATGTGTACCGCAGCTCGTTGGGGGTGCGGCAAGCAAAGGAAACAAAAAATTCTCTACCCGGCCCTCTACTGGGGAATGGAGTGGTCTGAATACGTAAATGCCTGGGGTTTCACTAACAGGGGTATGCCCTCGGTGAGCAGACGGAACTCGGGATCTTGAGCCTCTACGGTGTCACCGAATAGGGTGATCTGGGAGATGGGGTGCTGAGAAAGTGAGCCTTTTTGGGGTACCGCATCTCGACCAGATTCAGCCACAGATGCCGTTCCTGGACCACGAGGGTGGCCATCGCCTGTCCGAGTGGATGCACAGTGATCTTTGTGGCCCGGAGGGCGAGGTCGGTCGCCGAGCGCAGTTCCTGCAGCACATCAGGATCAGGACTACCCAAGTGCAGATCTCCTAGCGCCTTGGCCTGGTAGACTTTTAGGTTTCAGATTATTTTTATTTATTTTTTACTTTGCGTTTTACAGAGCGTGTTTTGATTTTATGTTTTGAGCAAAGTAGGATGCAAATGCCTATTTGCATAAAATATTAATTAATATAAAACAAATTTTAATCCTCTTGTGCGAACCGCCTGTCAACCGTATATGTCAGAAATGCTACGGGCCGGTCTTTTGGTCCCCTTTGTTGGCACATTACAGGAAAATAGTATTAACAAATATTTTTATATCATAACTTTTGACCAGTATGGTCTGAAAATCACATTAATAATTATATGACTTATTGATGTCAAATTTCACAACTTTTTGCAAAGTTTCTGCTTATAGTCTCTCATTCAAATAATGAAGACAATATTACAACAATAGGACCTCCTGCACATTACTCAAACATGTTCAATAAGAACAGCAGACAGACCGTAGATTAATAGAGAAGTTGAGAGCGATCTGAGAGCTCAAGATGGAGAGAGTCTATTTAAAGATACAGCACACACAACACCAACTCACGGAAACAGAAATATGTCTGATTCAACAGACAATCCAAAGATTATTACAATAAAATAAGATACAAGTACAGTGAGGAAAATAAGTATTTGAACACCCTGCTATTTTGCAAGTTCTCCCACTTAGAAATCATGGAGGGGTCTGAAATTGTCATCGTAGGTGCATGTCCACTGTGAGACACATAATCTAAAAAAAAAAAAATCCAGAAATCACAATGTATGATTTTTTTAACTATTTATTTGTATGATTCAGCTGCAAATAAGTATTTGAACACCTGAGAAAATCAATGTTAATATTTGGTACAGTAAACCTTGTTTGCAATTACAGAGGTCAAACGTTTCCTGTAGTTTTTCCACCAGGTTTGCACACACTGCAGGAGGGATTTTGGCCCACTCCTCCACACAGATCTTCTCTAGATCAGTCAGGTTTCTGGGCTGTCGCTGAGAAACACGGAGTTTGAGCTCCCTCCAAAGATTCTCTATTGGGTTTAGGTCTGGAGACTGGCTAGGCCACGCCAGAACCTTGATATGCTTCTTAGAGCGCCACTCCTTGGTTATCCTGGCTGTGTGCTTCGGGTCATTGTCATGTTGGAAGACCCAGCCTCGACCCATCTTCAATGCTCTAACTGAGGGAAGGAGGTTGTTCCCCAAAATCTCGCAATACATGGCCCCGGTCATCCTCTCCTTAATACAGTGCAGTCGCCCTGTCCCATGTGCAGAAAAACACCCCCAAAGCATGATGCTACCACCCCCATGCTTCACAGTAGGGATGGTGTTCTTGGGATGGTACTCATCATTCTTCTTCCTCCATAATTAGTGGAATTATGACCAAAAAGTTCTATTTTGGTCTCATCTGACCACATGACTTTCTCCCATGACTCCTCTGGATCATCCAAATGGTCATTGGCAAACTTAAGACGGGCCTTGACATGTGCTGGTTTAAGCAGGGGAACCTTCCGTGCCATGCATGATTTCAAACCATGACGTCTTAGTGTATTACCAACAGTAACCTTGGAAACGGTGGACCCGGCTCTTTTCAGGTCATTGACCAGCTCCTCCCATGTAGTTCTGGGCTGATTTCTCACCTTTTTTAGGATCGTTGAGACCCCACAAGGTGAGATCTTGCATGGAGCCCCAGTCCGAGGGAGACTGACAGTCATGTTTAGCTTCTTCCATTTTCTAATGATTGCTCCAACAGTGGACCTTTTTTCACCAAGCTGCTTGGCAATTTCCCCGTAGCCCTTTCCAGCCTTGTGGAGGTGTACAATTTTGTCTCTAGTGTCTTTGGACAGCTCTTTGGTCTTGGCCATGTTAGTAGTTGGATTCTTACTGATTGTATGGGGTGGACAGGTGTCTTTATGCAGCTAACGACCTCAAACAGGTTCATCTAATTTAGGATAATAAATGGAGTGGAGGTGGACATTTTAAAGGCAGACTAACAGGTCTTTGAGGGTCAGAATTCTAGCTGATAGACAGGTGTTCAAATACTTATTTGCAGCTGTATCATACAAATAAATAGTTAAATTATACATTGTGATTTCTGGATTTTTTTTTTTAGATTATGTCTCTCACAGTGGACATGCACCTACGATGACAATTTCAGACCCCTCCATGATTTCCAAGTGGGAGAACTTGCAAAATAGCAGGGTGTTCAAATACATATTTTCCTCACTGTATATAAAATATGAAGAGATGAAACACATCAAAGTTACAACATGTACACAAGTCCATCATCTTTCACATGAACTCAGACAGATGCATTTGATCTGTAACACACAGTAATAACTGCAGTCTTCACTCTCATCATCACTATAACACCAAACATTATTTATATATGAACAGAATAAAGAATACATGAACACTGAGACAGTAAATCTACAGTATAGACCTGTGCACCCACATCACCATCATGTGTTTCACACAAACAGAAATAACAGAAGATAATATAAAATATAATACTCACAGATTATAAGAGGCAGCACACTGGACTCCACACTGGACTCCATACTGGACAGTTTCAACAGCGATGTCTGTCTAAAACAAACACTTCCTGTGTTCAAACGTCATTTCACACTTCAGAGACAGAAATAAAAGAGGCGATGCCAAGAGTCTACAGACCAATGCATGCAGAACACACAATAAGATATTTAACTTCTCTTTTAGTGCATTCAAGCTGTTTAAGATGTTCCTCTTTAAATTGAGCAAAGACTTGAACATGAACATCTAAACACACACATGCAAATCATGTCGACTGAATCTCACACACACAAGTGACTCTTAATTCAGAATGTCTGTTACAATAAGATTTCAAATGTGTTCATTTCTCCTCTAAAGGAGGTCTGAAGTATAACAGTGAGTTGTAGAAATCAATAAATATCTGTTGTTCTCACACACTGGTTGAAACCACATATTTCTATGAAGAGGGAAGTAAAATACATTGAGTTTAATCTGCTTGTGGAATCATTCAGTACTTACTAATAAACCAATGATGCAGAAATGTATTAATATCTTTTGTTCCTCCCACACTGAAACTGCAGATGAGAAACAGAGCAGAAGTCAAACCACAACTAGGAGCTCATCTCTTTTTTGGCTGGATGTCCTGGTACAACACAAAATGAGACCATTAGCATTTCTATTGTACTGTGGGTTACTCATTAGCAACAGGTCCACTAGCCTAGCATGGCAGTATCTAAACATCACTTTTTCAACACATTACGGCAAAACTACTCAATTGTAAACATTACACGTTATCACCAAGGATTTACAACACTCTTATCCCTTATACTGGCGTACATGCATGCAATTTTTAGGAATATTGACCCACCTGTATGCAGAAACAATGAGGCAGAAACTTTAGCTTGTGTTCACCTCGACTGCAGTATTTATTCTCCTAAGGGGTTTAAGTTCCTCCCAAGCGCTATGCGCCATCTAGTGACCTCTTTAAGTATCACTCCACCACAGTAACAAGTACAATACAATGAAATTGGCATTTTAGTAACCATTTAAGACGCAATATTATTAAAAAAAATTATACAGGTGTTTATTTTTAAACACATTGTTTATTTTAGCAATAAACCATAATGAACTTTACTATTTCAATGACTTTTTAACATCTCTTATTGCCTAACTGTAAACGCATTTTCTTTAACCCTTTACACGGACACACCATTCGTCCATACCCATGAGATGGTAATGCCTCTAGTTGAGTGTGCTTTAACACCAATTGGGCAAGTGTGATCCTGCGACTCATAAGCCAGGGTAATTGCATTGACAATCCAGTGAGAAAGTCATTGCTTTCTGACGAACGTTCCTTTTTTGCATCCTCTATAGCATATAAAGAGCTGATCAGACAGTCTGAACTGGTGGGTGTGCTCAATGTATGCGTTTAGCGCCCACACAGGGCATAACAAATGCATGATTGTTCCTCATCTGAATTAAGAGAAGGGAAGAAGGCCTGAAGGTGAACCACCTGCGCTTTGAAAGGTGTGGTTATGACCTTGGGTAAATAGCCTTTCCTGAGTTTGACAGTGGCTCTTCAAAGACCGGGTAAAATTCCATACATGAATTGTCGACTGATAATGCATGCAGGTCACCTACCTGTTTTACTGAGAACAGAGCCAGCAGTAGTGCGGTCTTAATGGAGAGCATGCACAAATACACAGAGTCCAAAGGCTCCAAGTCGGGAAAGTAGCCGGCCAAGGTGGGTTTAATAGTCTTGCTCCTTTAAGTACTTTATGATTAAATCATGCTTGCCTATAGAGGCGCCGTTTCATGTGTATGATACGTAGATATAGTTGCCACTTGATGGATTGAGTCCTGCATCTAATCATTCTTGATAATAGCGCTTGGGAGGAACTTAAACCCCTTAGGAGAATAAATACTGCAGTCGAGCTGAATGCAAGCTAAAGTTTCTGCCTCATTGTTTCTGCATACAGGTGGGTCAATATTCCTAAAAATTGCATGCATGTACGCCAGTACTGTGTCTTGTGAATCCTTGGTGATAACGTGTAATGTTTAGAATTGAGTAGTTTTGCCGTAATGTGTTGGAAAAGTGATGTTTAGATACTGCCATGCTAGGCTAGTGGACCTCCCAGATAGCAATAATTCGGCAGTAGAAGCGGCAGAATGGCGATATCGCAAACACGTTTGACGGCGCACCGCCGACGACAGCCGCTTTTTAAAAGCGGCAGCCGCCTTCCTACCGCCTTCGTTCTGCGGCCGGCCCGCTGGCCATCCGCCGTTCTATCGAAGGCGGACCTTCCGCGGAGCGTTGGAGGCAAACGCTTTTTTCGAGCGATCTGCCGCCGCTTATTGTAGGCCTATATATATATATATATAAAATATATAGCATGCAGTTTATCAAGAATAATGATTGATCAAACCAGACAAATTTCCATTTGGCGTTTTAATTCCACATTTCAAAGTACAGTAACTGTCATTGAAACAAGATGTCAGATCACTGAAATATAAATAACAGAAAAATACAAACATTATACACACACACACACACACACACACACACTAAAGAACATGCAGGTTTCCAAATCAATTTTTTTTTTAAAAACACTATTGTAACACTTACAATAATTGTTAATAATATAAAGAGGTCAGCTCTGGGATGAAAAGAATTACCAGTAAACATAAGTAATGAGGATATTTGGTACCAAAGAAAGTGCAGGATACCAAATAAATTGAGGTATAACATCATATTTACAAGTCATTTCTAAGAATAGGTTAAGTGGTAATAATTTAGAGTAAAGCTCTGGAGTACAATATATCATTATAACTGCAATGCTGACCTGTGGCACAAGGATTTACAAGCTATATTTAACAATAGAATAACAGTTAAGCACTGTGACGGAATGAAAGTAGAATTTTTGGTACTAGTTAATGTGCAATATCAAGTATCAGAGGTATGAAATAGGATTTACAAACTATAATAGAATCGTTAAGCACTGACGGAATGAAATAAGCCAATACTAAAGTCACGGTAAGTAGAATATTTGATACCAGATAATGTGCAAATATCAAGTATTAGATGTATAATCTAGGATTTACAAGCTATATTTAAAAATAGAATAGTTAAGCACTGTAACAATGAAATAAGCAGCAAATTGTATATGAAATAATTGAGATCTTTGGTATCAAAGAATGTGCAGGATAACAGGTATAATATACATTTTGACATTCAACTTACACATGACAACAAGTGGGAATAAATATAATTAACAGCAGAAAATCTGGCTGTAGAGAACACAGCCAATCAGAATGTCTGGAGAGGTTGGGGACTTCTGGGCTAAGAATCACCGGTTTTCCCCGACCTCCAGAATGAGGCAGTGCAAATTGGCATATCTTCAGTGATTCCTCGTGCGCCTGTATAAAAGGACAAACCATCCCATATTCATCCAAGGAGCTGCCCTCAAAGCAGGGTCACGAGAGAAAAAAAAAAAAGAGCAATTTCCACAGTGAACAGTGTGGATTGGGTGAGTGTAGTCTGACACTTTTAGCAGGCTTCTTTAGGGGTCTTGATGTTACTGACTGCAGGATAAAGAAAGGGTTCCAGTTGTCAGTGATGCTGGGGTGTCAGTAGTCAGCCTAGGTTTAAGGGGTCGGCTCTGGGTCCCTCTCAGCTGTGCGGCGCCTTTTTCCACCTTCACGTTCAGATGCTCCTTTCAGGTAACGCGTAACGTTAACCTGGATCGCCTCATCAGTGGCATCCTGGGTTGCCGGGTTCTTCCGGATGGCTCCTGTAGAAAATAAAGATCTGTCATTCCATTTGAATGGCATAAGGTCATACACATCTACTTAAATATAAAAAAAATATCCAACTTACTTTGAACAATGGTCTTCAGGAACATGTCTCTAAAACATGCTTTATCCCCTACACCAGTCCAGGTTGTATTGATGGAAAGGTGATTAGAGAAGATACTCTGAAGCATTCGCCACACGGTTGTCTTTAGGTCCCTCCCACATTTGATTGCCAAAAACCGAAGCTGAAAATACAAAAAAAACGTGTTACAAATTACATTTCTCTGAAGCTTCTCATAAATTTAAAATGTGACAGGCTGTGGATTCAGACTTTTTAGATTACCCTATGGCATTATAAACGAAATCGGCACACTTACAAATCGTTGCTGGAGCTCTTTATCCTGCCTCAAACTGTTGTCAAGCAACGCCAAATCTTCCTGGGTGTCTAGGGGGGAGTAACAGATCCCCTGGCAGGGATAACTCTCCAACAGACACATTGGCACTGAAATGTTGCAGCATAGCATTTTGTCGTCCATGCTACGCACAACATCGCCAAACTCCCAAGACGTCGCAGCATTAGGGTTTGATCTGCACCTACAGGGGTTCCCAGAATAAAAGAATAAAGTAGTCAGTCCTGGTCCTTCAACTACTAAACTATGACATTTATATCTAGGTCTACTACATGTACAGGTGGCCCCAGTGGGAATTACACCAACCACAGGTGTTGTTTGCAAGTTGTACCCGATTGCCCAGTGCGAGCAAATGTCTTCAACATTGTCCCAACTTGCTTCACCTGCTCTTGAAGTGAGCCGCTGTCATCTGGGAAGTAACAATATTGATTAGCAATACACTAAATATAATAGTAATATAATATAACCACAATTATCATACCAGTAACTTTCCCTGTAATTTCTATCCACAGTATGTTATGCATGGCATACAAGTTCATAATGAAGAACCCTTATGATAACATCAATTTCAATTTTTTTCTTTGAAGCAGAATATTTGTTTGTAAAAGGGGAGGAAAAAGAAAATAATGAAATATTGGTATACAGATTTTGGTTGATATATCATACTGTACAGTGAAATGTGCTATTGTTATATCCCTACTCACCTGAAGGACGGATAGATCAGGCAAATCTCCAGTCAGGCCTTTGTAGAGTGTGTGCTCCTGCATATCCACAGGTATTTTAATTCAAACATGCAACATATTGTAATAAATCTACAATATTCAGCCTTTACCTTACACCCTCGGTTGTTGCTCTACACTTTTATTATATTAAATACTTATTTATATAGCTTGCTCACTGTATAATCATGATAGCCTAATACTTATAACACAAGATTGCATCTTAAACGAATGACTGAGTTGAAAACTTGAATAAGAACGCATTTTACACAGAGGGGACCAGCTAGGGAAACTTACCTGCCTACAATAACTGTTTTCATTTGAGTTACATTAATCATGAATAACCTTAGCCGAGTCCCCAGGAACATCGGGCTATTAAAGTAACAAGCCTATAACTGCGGTCTTATTAATTCTAGCTTCACCATACTATCAAACTGTGAGGTTTACCTGCTTTCCTCGTGGACCGATAGCACAATGCCCTGACAGTGACTTCACCGGTGTCCTGATCTTTATTAGAAACTGAGAGGAGACCAAGTTAATATAATTGATATCACAATTATCACAAAAATTAACAAACAGTCTGCTTTAAAACTAAGAAAAACAAGCTTCTATACTAACGTTACATTAAAAATGAACACGTGGCGAACTAGCTTAGCCGCTATCTGCCGGCACCCCACATTAGATTAAAATACTTACCCTTGTAGTTGTGCAGATAACTCGATATGTAGAGTTTAAAGCCCTTGTCCCTCTTGCTTGTCGGAGCAGGGGACCAGGCATCAACAATGCGATGAACATCGCTGACGCATATTTTCGGAAGATTCTGGAGACGTCGAGTAAAAACAGACATTTTGGGCGACGCGCAAGTAAACCGGAAACAGATTTGGCGACAGCGGAACTTCACTGTTCAGTCTTTGTCATGTGTTTTAGCAATTTTTAACATTTATAATGTGTTTAGATTTTTTGTATTACCTTTACAGGGACTTTAACACTTTCTTAAACATTTGTACAGGTCATAATTGCAAAACCTGTAAAAGGTAAAATAACAAAAAAAATCGAGGTTGGAAAAAATGTAGACATAAACGAAATTTCTGCGCAACTGTGAAACCAGAGGATAATTTCGCTTTTTAATTGAGTTTATCCTTCACGTCAAAACAGGGATTTTCATGTTTATGACAGATATCACCATGGTTGCAAATTAATAAAAAAAATTAAAGTATACCCGAGATTTTGGCCATGTTGCAGATGTCTTTCACTGTTCACTGATAGTCAGGCATTCGTGAAAAGTCTAACTTCATCAATTTATTCTGCTAAATTGTTCATACCATGAATTAAATATCTATTTTAAAACCTAATCAGAATCATAAAGATATTTATTGCCAAGTAAGTTTTACAAAAGGAATTCTTTTTGGTTTATTGGTGCATGTCTCAAATGCGTAGCAATCAAAGAAATGTAAACAATTTTCAAGTGCATAAAATAATTCAATATATTTTACAAATATTACTGTATAATCGCTTCAGAGTTTCAAAGTAATTTAAATGTCATTTCCTAAACCTTACCTTATCATGGAATCAAGAGTCAAGACTCTGTTATAAACCCTAATGGCTTTGGAGCAAAAAATAATATTAGCCAACATGGCTGGTCGATTTTGAGAGTAGAAATCCTTGCATTTCAAAGCGTCTTGCCGCCAGGCATCTCGCAAGAAATGGGAGTGACGAATTCGGCGGCAAACGTTTCATCCCCGCCAGTGAGACGCACCTATAGCCGACAGCTTAGGGACGGCGGCAAAAAGAAGCAGTGCGGATATTTTTTGCTATCTGGGCTGTTGCTAATGAGTAACCCACAGTACAATAGAAATGCTAATAGTCTCATTTTGTGTTGTTAACTGATCTGAAAATGCTTTCAGTGTTAAGAGACACCAACTAGTGACCACCTTCCATTTTAGTGCGTAGAGGCATCTAGTGGACGGTGCTCTGGCTTTTAAAATGGTGTTCATGAATGTCCTGGTGTTCAGTCCTGGTGCGTGTAGTGCACCCCGTTTAGGCGCCACACATGCAGGTTCCACAGATGGGGCTGGGGATTCCAGATTATGCCTTGACCCTGACTGTACGTTCACACCAGAAGCGGCGAGAGCGGCAAAATTCGCTCTGACTGCCCTGCCTTCGATGCTCGAGGACGCTCTGACGTAGTTGAAATAGGCGGCAACGTTTGTTCAGAATGCTTTGTTTTGTGAACTATATTTAAAGGGGCCGCAATTTAAACATCCAGACATGTCGACCGGTATCATTATTGCCGACATATCACAAGTAGCGTATATCCTCATGAACTCTTTAAAATGTGAAAATAAGAAATCAATCAATGGCAGAAAGTAATTAAAATTATAGTTGTTTGTTATCAAAATAAAATACATTTGTAATAATAACTGTGGTCTTGGTTGATTAGTGCAATGGGTCAAATCAGTGTTGTGAGCAAATCAATAGCATTCCCGCTTAAAAACAAGTGTTCTAGAGGGAAAATATTTCCTATAAATAGTATTGCGCTTATTATCACATTCTTGTCAATATGAATCATCGAAAGGTTGTTGCATTTGCTGCTGCTCTTGTTTACCTGTGGAGACGTCGGAGAACACTGTGGGTTCACAAGATTCTCCAAGGCCGTCAGCAGCTCGGGGAATATCACCGGCTGGTGCAGGAGTTGCGGCTGGATGATGGCAGGTTTCAGAGATATTTCAGGCAGGACAGGGACCAGTTTGACAGCCTTCTGTCCAAAGTTGGGCCGCGAATTGCGAGGCAGGACACCAACTATCGACGCGCTGTTTGTCCGGCTGAGCGCCTCGCAATTTGTTTACGGTGAGTTCATTTTTAATATTTATTTAACGTTTGGTTACATTCTAATGCTGTATTCTTTTTATTTCTTTTTTAATTAACTAAATTATTAATTATTATTACTACTTCTAGCCTACTACCTTTTTTTTACGGTGAGTTCATTTTTAATGTTTATTTAACGTTTGGTTACATTCTAATGCTGTATTCTTTTTATTTCTTTTTTAATTAACGAAATTATTAATTATTATTACTACTTATACTACCTTTTTGCAGATACTTGGCCACTGGTGATTCCTACCGCACCATAGCTTTCAGCTATCGTGTCGGAGTGAGCACCATGGCAGGAATAGTTGGTGAGGTCGCCCGGGCCATATGGGATGCCTTGGTGAATGAGTTCATGCCAGTCCCCAGCACTGTGGACTGGCAACACATCGCCAATGACTTCCTCCATCGGTGGAACTTCCCCAACTGCCTTGGGTCCATCGATGGAAAGCATGTCATGATCAGGGCCCCTGACAACACAGGGTCCCTGTTCTATAACTACAAGGGGACCCACTCTATTGTGCTGCTGGCAGTGGTAGATGCCCAGTACTGCTTCCGGGTGGTGGATGTGGGCAGCTACGGGAGGACAAGTGATGGCGGTACGCTGGCTAACTCCACCTTCGGCCAGGCACTGCGCGACAGGATCCTTGGCCTGCCACAGGATGCTCTGCTGTCAGGTGCAGAGCATTTGGGACCACAGCCATACGTTTTTGTGGCCGATGAGGCCTTTCCACTCCGTCGAGACCTCATGCGGCCTTTTCCAGGACACAATCTCTCCGGCAGGCAAAGAGATTTCAACTACAGGCTGTCACGGGCAAGGCTGATTGTTGAGAATACCTTTGGTATTCTCACAGCTCAGTGGCGTATGTACAGAGGAGTCATTGGGATCAGCCCCGACAACGTGGACGCCTGTGTGAAGGCTACCTGTGTCCTGCACAACTTCCTGAGGAGGACCGCAAGCACAACCAGAGCTCCCATACCATTGGCTGGAGACGGAGAAGCTGCTGGCCTACAGGAGGTCACTCAAGTGGGCAGCAACAACTCCACATGGGAGGACATCCGTGTCCGGGAGACATTTGTTTCCTATTTCTCCGCAGAGGGAGCTGTCCCCTGGCAACCTGTGGCATAAGCCATGGCTTTAAACGGCTCTTTTAAGAGCCATCAATTACATGATTTCCATAAATATATGACTATATAATGAATATGTGACTAAGATAAAATGTTTCATTTAGTATACAATTTTTAATGGCAATGTATTTAAATTCAAAATGTCATTTAAAATACAATATAATGTATTTGCAAATATAAAAACAACCAGAAAATGTTTCAAATATTTTATTATACTAATAAACAAAATAAGAAAACATAATTTTTTTTGAACATGAGCACAAGGTGTGCAGCTGACAAGAGTGCGAGGGAAATAACACCCCTCACAACCTTGTCAGCTGCACCCCGTTGTGTGTGTGTCCAGCCTCCTGACATTTTGCCTCATACACTAATCTGTGCATCTGGAATTTTAAATCCTGCCTTGAGCCAAATGAATGTGTCCTAAAGTCCTCCAGAAGGCTTTTAAAAAATAAACTGTCACTGTCCTCAGGAGGAGCGCTTGGAGGGCTAGCTCTTCTGCTGACAGCCTCCAAAGCTGTTAGCAGCCTCTCTTCAAAATGTGTGCTATGTTGTCTCTTCCGTCTGGGCTCTGCCTGACCCTCAAGTCTCGACTGGCTTGGTGGGCTCGGGCTCTGAATCTGACCTGCACTCTGGCTCTGACTCTGCTCAACTGACTGTGCATCATCTTCTATTTCTGCTGGGGTCAGAGCTTCCCCAACCCCTGCTACCATATTACTGGAAGTTGTTCTGTCTTCCAGAAAGGGGTTGAGGAAGCCCATGACCCCACTGTAGCGCCATGGACGGGCACTGCTTGCCCGTGCACCACTTCTCTTCCTCTCTGCCTCCTTCTTCCTCTCTTTTCTGTATGTGTCCCTAAGTGACTTCCATCTCCATCATCAATAGAAAACACATATAAACACATCATTTCCACCAGGGTTTCTGCAGGTTCGAAGGAATGAAATTTAAGTCTTTTTAAGGCCAAATAAAAGAAAAATGACATTTCTGTCATCACTGGTCAACCTTTAGGCTGAAAAAAAAAAACGAGATGTTAAGCAAAACGTTTAGTCTCAGTCACCATTCACTGTACCTTGTTTTTCATTCAGTGTAAGTGAATGGTGACTGATACTCCCCAATATCTCCTTTTGATATCCACTGAAATTAGAAAGTCATACAGGCTTGCAAAAGCATGAAG
The DNA here is from genome assembly GCF_025860055.1 of Xyrauchen texanus. Classification (NCBI taxonomy): domain Eukaryota; kingdom Metazoa; phylum Chordata; class Actinopteri; order Cypriniformes; family Catostomidae; genus Xyrauchen; species Xyrauchen texanus. Next base: position 64,169,829 of record NC_068276.1, on the reverse strand, counting down.
TGATAACAATTAAAATTTTTGTGTGAAATATCCCTTAAGTAAAAGTAAAAACAATATGTATTGAAAATGTTAAAAGATTAAATTATAAAAGTTAACTGTTCTGCATAGTTATGATGTATATAGAAAACATATTATATACTAAATATTATTTTTATTTTATTATTTTATATATTTATATTATTATCGTTTTGTATATTATTACAGATTGTGCGACCGATTGATCAGGCAGCACGGTTTTGCATGCTATGGCGCCAAATTGAGCATGCGATATATTATATATAATATTATATAAACCATAATATCCACTTCATCGACTCACCTGGCACACCAACAATTTCAGACACTTTTGTCCACGCATTGTTTTTTTTATTTACATCCCTGTAAGCAAACAGGGACAGATCATATATCACAGGGAAACCCGCCACGGCAATAATCAGTTTCTCCTCCATTTTATCTTCGGAACGAAAGTTTGGTGGGAACCAAAGTTTACACGGTTGTGTTCTCTAGACTTCGCTAGAGCGGAGCACTTCTATATTCCAATAGGTTGCCGCCGAACCGCGTCACAGCTCATTACCATAATGTTGACTGCACTTGAACTTCCATCTGACGCCCACACCGCCCAAGACTCGCCGCCGAGAGACGCTGGCTGTCATTGAAAATGAATGACTTCCGGTCGGTTTGACGCTCTCACCGCCTCTGGTGTGAACGTACGCTGAGAGAGGAGATCCCTCCTCTGTGGTATTTCCCATGGTGAGCTGTACAGCATCTCCATCATTTTCGGAAACCATGGCTGGTTGGGCCATTTCGGTGCAACTAATTGAACCGTTTCCTTGTCCTCTCGGACTTTGCAGATGACAGATTGGATCAGGCATACTGGAGGAATGGCCGGCACCTCTTTCGTCAACGACATCTTGGAGCGCATCGGCGGTGAAGCGTCTCTTCTCGGTCACTACAACAAGCTCCACCATCACATCGAGAGAGATCCAGACCGCTGTGCGTCTGATTCACAGTCTCTACAGTACTGTTTTAATTTAACTATTTATTTAACACATAGATGTCAGATGAATATATATTGAAATGCAACTCTTCATTCCAGCCCATGTAATAATATTATCCATTACATTTATTGCTCACTGCAATCTCACATTCATTCTAATGGGGAGATCTGCAGAGCTTGTCAGAGCAAACAACGTTTATCAAGGGGGCGGAGCTTAACAAAGGGTCAATTAAAAATACTCAAAAGTTGAACTTCTTACATTAAATACATTGAATCCATTATTACTGTAAATGTCACTTAAACTCAATGAAGTGTCCAGAAACATTACATTCAGTACACACTTCAGTATGTTCTTTGAAATGATATTATTTTCATAATAAGTTCACATTTAGAAGTACTTAAGTGTACATTTGTTCCCTCATTCACGTTGAGAATGTTTCGGTAAAGAAACAGATTGTTCATGAAAACAGCGAGACTTCAAATGCAGTGTCCAAATTTATTTAACATAAAAGCAAAATCCAAACGGTACATGTTATAATGTCAAATATAGAGTGAAATGTAGTAAGAGAGAAAGGACAAATACAGATATTATATATGATGATGAATGTGATGAACAGAATTAAATACATCATTATTAACTGTAAAGCTGCTTTGAAACAATGAATGTTGTGAATAACGACAAATATAAAATATAATGCAGATAATTAACAGTAGATTATTAGATTATACTGGATACAGGTGAAACCTAAACATCTGAGTTTTAAACAGAAAACAAGTTTATAAAACAATGAAATGCACAATTAATTAATAATGTGTTTTTTATCACTTATGCATCAAACACATTAATAGACACTGAATACAGATCTATAAGAACGACTGCCTACACTAATACACTAAGTACACTTTCTTCTTGAACTCTATTTTCAAAAGATCCACTTTTATAATTGTATTGCTGGAATTAATCATTGAGTGTTAATTTATGTATAATTATTATTTTATTTATTTCTTCTATCCACTCTGCATGGCCACCATGTGAAAGATTTGTCAGCCGTATTTAACTGAAGCACTTGATTATCCCTTGAGTTAAACAGACCTGATATATTTTCCCAAATGTGCGGGTGGCAGTGGTACTTCAGTTGGCGGGTTAGGCTCATCGTCAATCTTTAAATCACGGCAGAACAACACTGGTTCTTGACCAAGACCCAGTTTGTACTGCCAGATATATAAACTTTCATCTGGCTTCAGCTCAAATGTTAGTTGCTCTTCAACTTCAGCTGCTACGCTCCAGCTTTCATTTTCAGTGCTGACAAATGAACCTCCATATTCTTCAGAAAAGGAGAACTGCAACTTCAGAATTAACCCTAAGACGTCCCCAGATGCAATCGAGCCTGTCGTGGCCATCTTCCAGTTGAGCGTGATCTGGGACATCATCCCAATTCTGTATCCAACCTTTTTATTAATCTTCTTTACCCATGTCACTGGTGTATTGCTGTCATTAGTTATAGTTTTAATGTTCTCCCAAATGCCAAATGCTGGGCCTTTAGTGACTGACAGACCACCAGGCAAGAAGTTCAGAACATCAGGGTGAACAGAATAGACTTCGACAGACTTGTCTTCGGTTAAGTTGATACCTTTGTAATATTCAACTCCCCACTCTGAGACCGGCTTGAGGAAGTAGACGTTGTTTGGCAGGCCCCAGTAATAGAGACCATTCTGCAGTTGGGATGAAGGTTGTGTTCTTCAGCATCTGAGTCTTGATTCATGTTCGTTGTGCTTCGGTAAGTGCCCTTTCCTTGGAAGATGATGTAAAACTTGCCATTGGCTGAGAGGTAGTGGTCTCCACCCTGGCAGTTGAGATGAAGGCTGGAAACAACAGCACTGCTGTCTGATGTCAGGTCGGTGACTCTGCGGTAGGATTTGCCTTTAATGATGTAAAAGTAGCCATCCTCATGACCAAAGTAATGGTCTCCATTTTGGCAGGAAGGGTGCAGACTGAACATAGTGAGGTCTAAACCTTCCTTGACGTTACTTGACTGCATATAGCAGCCGAGATCAGAGCGGATTATGTAGGAATAGTTGTTCACTCCACAGATATCAATACCTTGAGTTTTGCTCTTGGGAATAATGCCTTTCATTGTGCCTTAACCTGCAACACAAGATTACACAGACGTTTAATGTCCAGTTCTTCTCTAGATTTTAATGATTAGGGTTAAGTACATTTCTAAAGACTACAACAGTCAGACACCTGTGGGACGTGAACCTGCAGTCTGTGGGGTTTAATTCCAGGTGCTTCACCGCTACACTATCTGAATCTGTTGTGCACTATAGACGGCTTTTTAAAGACAATTTCCCAGAACAGCACTGCAGATTTAATGCATCTGACTGTTGGATTTCACTGGGAACTAAATGAACTTTATGGAATCATTTTGTCCACAAAAACATCTTGCTGAGATATAAAGATAAATGTTAAAATAAAAGTTACAAAAGTGTAAATGTATGTTAAACTTCAGAAAAGATAAAGCAGACAACTCCCATAGAAGGACAAATCTGTTTCCTCTGTGATTAATAATAATATTAATAATATATAGATAGAATATGTTCTCACAGTTGAGTCGAGTCTAAGTCAAAACCTTAAAAGCACTTACCGTCCAAGTTTGAAGACAAAAAGTAAAAATCTTCTTTTATTTGTTACAATCTAAAGCAGTTTCAACACAAGTCAGTCAAGCAAAACAAAACCGAATTCAACAGCTGTTATTGTCTAGTTTTAGCAGTATTGGAGATGCTGTTTGCGTTCCCTTGTTAGAGTATCGTGTGCTTCATCTCTCAATGGATTTTATACTTATTCACTTCCTGTTCGTACATGTGGCAATAAGTCCCAAATGATTCATGACCTTAATTCCCCAATGTCATGTCATGATACTGTAGCCTCATAAGTGTCCTCCTCCTCCATTTCATCCTCCACATCCTTTGCATTTTTGAAGTTGTCATCTCATTTATTTATGTCATCTCACAGTCATACAGCTGGTAGATAGCTTTAGCCTCTTTGTTAGAGCACCCACCTCCCATGCTGGAAACTCCGGTTCGAGTCCCGTATGGAGCGAGTAGAACATTAGCGTCACAATGGTGCCGTGACCCGGATGGGAGTGAGGTTTAGGGGGGTGAGTGTAAAGGGAGCTAGCTGGTAGATAGCTGTGCAGTGTGTAAACCTCACTCTCCTGACCTCAAGAGGTACACTAGCGACTGACGCTAGGGGTTGTAGCCTTTAGCCTCCTTGTTAGAGCACCTGCCTCCCACGCCGGAGACGTCGGTTCGAGTCCCATACAGAGCGGGTAGAACAGGAGTGTCACACATACATCCACATGTTTTAATGCTGGCTCACATGTTTCACTCCTAAACCACACCTCATCTATTAGTCTATCCAGCATAAGGTCAAGAGGTCAAGCATTCTGCTCTAAAACAAACACAAGTCATCAAGTCTTACACATGCTCAGAAGCTTGACACATGTTATCAACGTTTAGCTGATACACAGGATAATGATATATAAATGTGTTCTCCAAAACACTATATACTGTATATAGTTTTCATTAGCCTTGTCTTAATATTCAATATCATCTTGTCAGTTAAATGTTTGCAATGGTTATTGTGGAAAAACAGAATTTGAGATCAGTGGATGCATAGAAAAACAGTGATGACAGATTAATGTGATATCAAATTATTTCTAAAGAACTCAATACCATAACTGATAATATACTGATAATCATGCTTTATAACTCCATAGTTAAAAAAACAACAGATACCCAAAATATTGTCTTTAACTGGCCAGATATTGTGTCTCGTGTTTCTCTGAGAAGCAGCTCTGCATTGGTTTATATACGTGCGGTTTGAAATGCAGATTCCTCTGTAGTATACTTCAGTGACCCAATGGCTTATTGTGTACATAATATTGTATTTTCTTCGTTCTGAGTTATGAAATGACACAATATGCTCCACAATCTGCCTGAAACATTTTAATAGAAAAGTGTCATACAAGGATTCTCTTCAACGTCTCGTACACTTGCTAAATAGCAGGAATTTATAATGACAATGTATAATACTTCAATATATTTTAATAACAACTATTATGTTGAATAAAATAAAATGATAATATGTAGTGAGAGCCATAGTGTAAGTGAGCTTGCTTTTATTTTGGAGGGTGTGTCCAACATATTTGCTCGTGCTATTTAGCAGTTTGCACAGTATTTCTTAGTAAAGCACCCACAATAAATATTTCTTTCAGTTGAATTGTTTAATGCTGTATTATTACACAGCTGCCAATTTTTTTTACAGTGTACTACATAAATTACACTTTACTGATATTATTGTAAAAATGAGTTCAAATGAAAATTATTGTTAAAATCAGTGCATTTACTTCTGCATCCCAACTCAAAATCAATGCTTTATTATTAAGTGTCCATTTCTATGAGACAAAATAAGAACTATTAATATTGTTTCTGCATTTGTAATTACCCAACAATCCACTCCCCCGGCGGATGATGAAACGATCACAGATGAATGAGTGGGCTGTATTGCTCCAGAACTGATTTTTAATCCCAGTCCAGCAATGCTTACAATGTAGTCAGAGAGACACCCATATGATCACAGAAATATACAACTCCTCTGACCCTCCTGTGTGCGCACACTTAAAACTCAAGGAATCTGACCTTCTGGTCAACCTCTGTGTCCCAGTCAGTGTGTAGCTGAATGATACCGACAGCTTTCACGGAGGACAAGTTATCTGTTACAGTATTTCTTTAGCAATGCTACAGCCAGTATATTCTACTTTGCATTTTCCATTCCGGGCCGGAATTTCTGTTTATGTTTTGGCCTGTGTGATCCCGCCCACTGCCCACTCACCAATAGTATTTTCGATACTGTCGGTTTGCCAGATTTGAACAAGTTTGCAGGCAAACAACACTGTGTGCTGCAGCCATGGAAGCCAGCAAACGAACTGGATCAGAGATCACAGATTCCACCCGACCTAAAAAGTCTTGCTATCTGTCTAAATATCCCCATGACCAGAGGCGTAGTAAAACAAGGATAAATATTGGAGATGCCTTTGGAAGATGAGACAGCTTAAAGCTCAGAAATCCTTTAAAACGGATGCTGAGTTGGCACATTTTCTTCTAAAAGGGTAAACATTGAGCGTCACCTAAAATTAGCTATCTAAAAACAGGTAGTCAGCCATATTGGATGGAATGTAGGATTTTCACAATTTCCTGTGTTTTGAGGGTCTTACGATGGCTAAAAACATTTGAAAGTTTACACATACATTTGTCTTAGGACATCTTTTGATTTGATATTGCAGTTCAGCATAGACTTGCCTCATCGGTTCCACAGCGCCCCCTAGTTAGTAAATGCTTATTACTTTATCAAAACTCTTGAAACACCCATCAAAGTTTGGCAAGATTTTTTAATTCTTTTGTAATTTGTCTGGGGTTTGGCCAGTGGACTCCATAGCACCCCCTAACATTTTGAGTGAGTTTATCGTTGTGGTTGCCACACAGTTTGTCTGATATTCACAAGTTTTGGTGAGGACATTGTTCTCACCATGACAGACATATTTGCCATTGGCTTGTATTAGCTCCGACCAATAGGATGTCGGCCATTTTGGGTTTTTTGAAAAATGCATGCTCTCAAATTTGGAACACTCCTCCTAGGGATTTAATGTTACAGGTACCAAATGTGTGCAATATTATGCCAAGACATTTACGATGATGAATTGCAAAATTATTTTTGATATATTGAATGGTGTTGCCATGGCAACGTGATAGAAATAATGTCAAATAATTGGAATAAGGAAATGTCTCATATCTTCTGCGGGCAGAAAATTATAAACATCAGAATTGAGCCAAATATTTGTTCTTGCAGGCTGATCACATTGATGTTGCTATTGTGGTTCACGGTCGTAGCACCACCAACTGACGGAAGGAAGTGTGTCACATTTAACAGACTTTGAAATATCCCTCTTTTTACCTGAATTGCTTCAAAACAATTTTGAATAATGTCAAGACAGTGCAGATTTAAAATCTGGAGGGTTTCTTGATATTTTAAATATTGTCGCCATGGCAATGCATTAAATGTCATCGTTTATTTTTGTGTATATTCAAATGTTGAATATTTGACCGGGGCCGGTGGGTTGGCCACGAAACGTGCCAAATGGGCAGCGATAAGCTAAAATGAGCCTTCACAACAGTGAACACCGCTCAACTACTTTTGGGCTAATTGCCATGTAAAATCCTGGGCCGATTTCTCTTCCCAGTCCAGCCCTGTTTAGACTGTCTGTTTTCTTTATAAACATGAGGGACTCAGGGTTTAAAGTGCATAGAAAATATTTGAAAGTATTCAGGTGCAAATTCATGCAGTATATTTGTTGTGTAATGGCAGTCGTCCGATAGCACCCCTATAGATCCTGTGACTGTTAAACAATGGCAGTCTCATCAGTTCTGCACAATTTACAATTTATCCACAAGAGGGACGACTGATCGATTTCTCACTGAAACCAATGAAACAATCTCACATAATAAGACTGGAGGAAGATAGATTTATGGTAATCAATGTTTTGTTAAATGTTTATTTATGTCACCTTTTATTTTTAATCACTAGAATATATACATATATTTGGATTTTTAGCATTTTAAGTAACATTTCACCTAAAAATCATCTTTAGGTAAAAAAAAAAAACAACAACATTAATTAATGTTATTAAAATGGATTTAATACTGTTAACATTTCAGATACTGTAAAGGGTGTTACTAAACAGAAAATCTGACAAAATACAATAAAATGATATAATTTAAACCCATCTCAGAATGTTGATCTTCAGATGGAGCAGATCATGAAGCAGAAGGGGGTGTCAGAATATGCCAAACTTTCATGGGACAAACTAAAGATGGGAATGTTTTCCTAAAGAAGAACCAGAAGTGTGATGCCACTAAACAGACTCTCAATTGAAGAGATAATTCCTTAAAGAGTCATCAGAAGCAACCTTCTGATTACCAGTTATGTGCTTTAGTCCACTACGCCACTACAACTGCAGACTCCTGTAGATAGATTGCTTCTCCTTCTCTGATAGATATGGAGTGGTGGTGGCGTAGTGGACTAAAGCACATAACTGTTAATCAGAAGGTCACTGGTTCGATCCCTCAGTCACCACCATTGTGTCCTTGAGTAAGACACTTAACTCCAGGTTGCTCCGGGGGGATTATCCCTGTAATAAGAGCACATAACTGGTAAACTGGTCATCAGGAGGTTGCTGGTTGGATCCCCACAGTCACCACCATTGTGTCCTTGAGTAAGACACTTAACTCCAGGTTGCTCCGGGGGGATTATCCCTGTAATAAGAGCACATAACTGGTAAACTGGTCATCAGGAGGTTGCTGGTTGGATCCCCACAGTCACCACCATTGTGTCCTTGAGTAAGACACTTAACTCCAGGTTGCTCCGGGGGGATTGTCCCTGTAATAAGTGCTCTGTAAGTCACTTTGGATAAAAGTGTCTGCCAAATGCATAAATGTAAATGTAAATATGCTAACTCATAATTAACTAAATACAATAGAAATGGCCCCTGAATTCAAATCATTTCTGGTGGAGTGCTTGCATTGTTAATATTGTACTGACAAGAACATATTGAATATTAAGACAAGGCTAATGAAAACTATATACAGTATATAGTGTTTTGGAGAACACATTTATATATCATTATCCTGTGTACATTTACAGCTAAACGTTGATAACATGTGTCAAGCTTCTGAGCATGTGTAAGACTTGATGACTTGTGTTTGTTTTAAAGGAGAATGCTTGACCTCTTGACCTTATGCTGGATAGACTAATAGATGAGGTGTGGTTTAGGAGTGAAACATGTGGATGAATGCTTGAACTTAATGTACCCTGTGTAAGAGATTAAGAGAGAGGATGTTGTGTTTGTATGACTAATGAAATAATCTGATATAGTGAGAAAACAGGAGAAACTAAATGAGATGACGACTTCAAAAATGCAAAGGATGTGGAGGATGAAACGGAGGAGGAGGACACTTATGAGGCTACAGTATCATGACATGACATTGGGGAATTAAGGTCATGAATCATTTGGGACTTATTGCCACATGTACGAACAGGAAGTGAATAAGTATAAAATCCATTGAGAGATGAAGCACACGATACTCTAACAAGGGAACGCAAACAGCATCTCCAATACTGCTAAAACTAGACAATAACAGCTGTTGAATTCGGTTTTGTTTTGCTTGACTGACTTGTGTTGAAACTGCTTTAGATTGTAACAAATAAAAGAAGATTTTTACTTTTTGTCTTCAAACTTGGACGGTAAGTGCTTTTAAGGATTTGACTTAGACTCGACTCAACTGTGAGAACATATTCTATCTATATATTATTAATATTATTATTAATCACAGAGGAAACAGATTTGTCCTTCTATGGGAGTTGTCTGCTTTATCTTTTCTGAAGTTTAACATACATTTACACTTTTGTAACTTTTATTTTAACATTTATCTTTATATCTCAGCAAGATGTTTTTGTGGACAAAATGATTCCATAAAGTTCATTTAGTTCCCAGTGAAATCCAACAGTCAGATGCATTAAATCTGCAGTGCTGTTCTGGGAAATTGTCTTTAAAAAGCCGTCTATAGTGCACAACAGATTCAGATAGTGTAGCGGTGAAGCACCTGGAATTAAACCCCACAGGCTGCAGGTTCACGTCCCACAGGTGTCTGACTGTTGTAGTCTTTAGAAATGTACTTAACCCTAATCATTAAAATCTAGAGAAGAACTTCATCCATTAGATCTGGACATTAAATGTCTGTGTAATCTTGTGTTGCAGGTTAAGGCACAATGAAAGGCATTATTCCCAAGAGCAAAACTCAAGGTATTGATATCTGAGGAGTGAACAACTATTCCTACATAATCCGCTCTGATCTCGGCTGCTATATGCAGTCAAGTAACGTCAAGGAAGGTTTAGACCTCACTATTTTCAGTCTGCACCCTTCCTGCCAAAATGGAGACCATTACTTTGGTCATGAGGATGGCTACTTTTACATCATTAAAGGCAAATCCTACCGCAGAGTCACCGACCTGACATCAGACAGCAGTGCTGTTGTTTCCAGCCTTCATCTCAACTGCCAGGGTGGAGACCACTACCTCTCAGCCAATGGCAAGTTTTACATCATCTTCCAAGGAAAGGGCACTTACCGAAGCACAACGAACATGAATGAAGACTCAGATGCTGAAGAACACAACCTTCATCCCAACTGCAGAATGGTCTCTATTACTGGGGCCTGCCAAACAACGTCTACTTCCTCAAGCCGGTCTCAGAGTGGGGAGTTGAATATTACAAAGGTATCAACTTAACCGAAGACAAGTCTGTCGAAGTCTTTTCTGTTCACCCTGATGTTCTGAACTTCTTGCCTGGTGGTCTGTCTAAGGCCCAGCATTTGGCATTTGGGAGAACATTAAAACTATAACTAATGACAGCAATACACCAGTGACATGGGTAAAGAAGATTAATAAAAAGGTTGGATACAGAATTGGGATGATGTCCCAGATCACGCTCAACTGGAAGATGGCCACGACAGGCTCGATTGCATCTGGGGACCTCTTAGGGTTAATTCTGAAGTTGCAGTTCTCCTTTTCTGAAGAATATGGAGGTTCATTTGTCAGCACTGAAAATGAAAGCTGGAGCGTAGCAGCTGAAGTTGAAGAGCAACTAACATTTGAGCTGAAGCCAGATGAAAGTTTATATATCTGGCAGTACAAACTGGGTCTTGGTCAAGAACCAGTGTTGTTCTGCCGTGATTTAAAGATTGACGATGAGCCTAACCCGCCAACTGAAGTACCACTGCCACCCGCACATTTGGGAAAATATATCAGGTCTGTTTAACTCAAGGGATAATCAAGTGCTTCAGTTAAATACGGCTGACAAATCTTTCACATGGTGGCCATGCAGAGTGGATAGAAGAAATAAATAAAATAATAATTATATATAAATTAACACTCAATGATTAATTCCAGCAATACAATTATAAAAGTGGATCTTTTGAAAATAGAGTTCAAGAAGAAAGTGTACTTAGTGTATTAGTGTAGGCAGTCGTTCTTATAGATCTGTATTCAGTGTCTATTAATGTGTTTGATGCATAAGTGATAAAAAACACATTATTAATTAATTGTGCATTTCATTGTTTTATAAACTTGTTTTCTGTTTAAAACTCAGATGTTTAGGTTTCACCTGTATCCAGTATAATCTAATGATATGTCGTGGAATATCGCGATGAATCTCTCTAAGTTGTAAGAAAACTCTTGAGTCTTGAGTTCCAGATGCCAAAGTTGTAGTTTATTGAACACCAACAAACATGAGACCGGCCAGCTGTCCGTTCTGACTCATTTTTCTAAGTTCTCAGTTATATACCTTTTTTGTTATCTTGTTACCCACTGTCTCTGACGCATGAGGTCACTGCCTTGTCTCTTTCCCCACCAATATGTTCTACATCCTTTGTTAATTAAATATTGGTGGGAGATCCTCGTCTATCTATTAAAAAGAAAAGAAACATATATCTTTGGTAGCCTCTCATAACTTGACCTCATGTTACAGTTCATGGACAGAGTACATCAACTCCTAGAAACATCTGCGTAAACAGCCATGTCTCCATCAAATACTTTTTATCTTTTTCCTGCATTTTCAGCACATTCTCTCAATGGGCAGCCTTGTTTGTTCATACACATTGTTATTTGAAAGAAAACACCAGCTGCAAAATTATAATACATTTAGCTTATTAAAACAAGACACCATTCATATAATAACTGATTAAAAGTATCTTTGAAAAGATACATGCCAGCACACCAAGGATTCTCATCAGTGTACTATTGATTAACAGAAACACTTTTTGTTTTTGAAGAGAATACACTTGTTTTTCAAGGTTGTATACCATTCTTTGTGTTCTCTGCAGTATCAACACTTTTAGTAACCTCATATGCTCTCTCCTGGCTCACTCAAAGGCCTGGAAACTCATATAAGTATTTTGATATATAAAAACATACTAAAATATTGAATGATATATAAAAACATACTAGAATATTAAAATATACTATATAATCTACTGTTAATTATCTGCATTTTATTTTATATTTGTCGTTATTCACAACATTCATTGTTTCAAAGCAGCTTTACAGTTAATAATGATGTATTTAATTCTGTTCATCACATTCATCATCATATATAATATCTGTATTTGTCCTTTCTCTCTTACTACATTTCACTCTATATTTGACATTATAACATGTACCGTTTGGATTTTGCTTTTATGTTAAATAAATTTGGACACTGCATTTGAAGTCTCGCTGTTTTCATGAACAATCTGTTTCTTTACCGAAACATTCTCAATGTGAATGAGGGAACAAATGTACACTTAAGTACTTCTAAATGTGAACTTATTATGAAAATAATATCATTTCAAAGAACATACTGAAGTGTGTACTGAATGTAATGTTTCTGGATGTGTTATTGACACTTCATTGAGTTTAAGTGACATTTACAGTAATAATGGATTCAATGTATTTAATGTAAGAAGTTCAACTTTTGAGTATTTTTAATTGACCCTTTGTTAAGCTCCGCCCCCTTGATAAGCATCGGTCGCTCTGACAAGCTCTGCAGATCTCCCCATTAGAATGAATGTGAGATTGCCGTGAACGATAGTTTTTGGCAAAATATTCTCATAAACGGAATTTATAATATTATGACATGTGCTAGAATGAAGAGTTGCATTGTAATAAATATTCATCTGATGTTTATGTGTTAAATAAATAGTTAAATTACAGAGTACTGTAGAGACTGTGAAGCAGACTCACGGCGGTCTGGATCTCTCTCGATGTGATGGTGGAGCTTGTTGAGTTCATGATTCCCATCGCCTTGGAGGAGATCCCGGTGTCAGGATCAACCTGCTTCAGGACTTTATACATGTAGACATCGAAACTCTCCTTCCTGAACCTCTGTTTGTTACGGTATATTTACTATTTAAAAGAGTCTTTGGGGTTGATGTGGGTGACGTCACTGGATTTAAGCCCATTCTCCACGAATCCAGTTGGTGTCCTCGAACAGACCGACCAAATAATCCTCGCTGGACTCCTGCAGGATCATGACAGTGGAACTCCGGAAGCGCAGATCCGTCTTGAAATCCTGAGCGATTTCTCTCACCGGACGCTGGAAAGGCAGTTTGTGAATCAGCAGCTCAGTGGACTTCTGATAATGGCAGATCTCTCAGAGCCACGGTACCGGGCCTGTAACGATGAGGCTTCTTGACTCCACCATTGGCTGGAGCGCTCTTATGGGCGGCTTTAGTAGCTCTTGTTTTACCTCTGCCTCTTATTTATGATTTGAGGTCACAAATTATATGTCGTCATAAAAAACAATACATCAACACGTACCGAATAATTTATTTCCTGGTTATTATGGGTTTTGGTTGCACAGTAAACATGTGGTATATGCAATACATATGCAACATACATGCTATAAATCTATTTTAAAAACTATCAGACAGTTTATCATTATCAGCATTTTCCACTGCAATCCTGTTATTGTGTGAAGTTAAATATCTTATTGTGTGTTCTGCATGCATTGGTCTGTAGACTCTTGGCATCGCCCCTTTTATTTCTGTCTCTGAAGTGTGAAATGACGTTTGAACACAGGAAGGGTTTGGTTTAGACAGACCGCACAGTTTAAACTGTTCATTAAAGTGACAGTATGGAGTCCAGTGTGCTGCCTCTTATACTCTGTGAGTGTTTTATTATATTCTATATTATCTTCTGTTATCTGTGTGTGTGTGAAACACATGATGGTGATGTGGGTGCACAGGTCTATACTGTAGATTTACTGTCTCAGTGTTCATGTATTCTTTATTCTGTTCATATATAAATAATGTTTGGTGTTATAGTGATGATGAGAGTGAAGACTGCAGTTATTACTGTGTGTTACAGATCAAATGCATCTGTCTGTGTTCATGTGAAAGATGATGGATTTGTGTTTTAACTATGCCGCTCATTTTTGATTTGAGATCACAACTGCAATGTCGTCATAAGCAGTGTTGCCATAACTATCAATGAAAAGTAGCTAAAACCTGCTAAAAAGTCTTTAGGTGACGTCATGCGTTCATTAGCATATCCATGATGTCATCACGTTGTATTTGCATTCTGCCTTGTGTCAGTCCTTTACATCTGTTTCCTTCTCTCCTACTTTCTGTGCTCACATACGGTATTTTAATACAGCCGAATTCACAATAAAGCTGTTCTCATGTACATATTTGTTCTGTTTCTGTTCAGCCAATCAGGAACTTTTACTTGTTAAACTCTTAAGAGTCTTTGGGGTTGATGTGTGTGACGTCACTGCTGATTTATGCACGTTCTTCACGAATCTGGCGAATGTAGTTCCATTACGACATCAGTCCACTTGACATTGCGTTTACTAACACATATGGGAGTGCCTTCATACACAACCTATTTTAAACCTCTACAATAACGCTGATATTCTAATATTGGCTATGGTGTTTGAGCCCCACCTGTTTTGGCGCGAAACTGGCCGCTTGTTTCAGCGCAAATTGACCACTATAAAACAGGTGCACACACACCATTTCCTCAGAATTTCTTTCTTCAAGACAACGATTACCTCTTGTCTCGAAGCCCTCTATCTTCGCCATCGATTCACACCAGTCAGCGAACAGAATCGCAGCAGTGAGAAGAATCTCCTCTCCCCTGCAGAGCTCCGGCGAACATCACTCCGCCTCGCCGCTTGACGCTTCCCTGGTGAACGGACCTCAACATCCTGATTCTCCGCAGCGCGTCGGCAGGTGTAGAGTATCCTTTTTAAGCAAATACTTGTGTGTTATAAATATAAGTTATATAAGTTTTATAAATATAAATCTCTATTTATATATCTAGAAGAGCAGCTTACGTGTTCGCGTCTTTTTCAAGATGTCGTTCCGTAAGTGTTCCTTGTGCGAGAGACACATCCCGCCGTCAGACAAGCATGAGAGCTGCGGTTTCTCTCTGGGCCGCGCCCACGTAGAGACATGAAGACAGACTGTCCTCACTGTGAGGACATGAGTCTCAAGGCGCTTCGCTCACAAATCGCCCTCGTTCTGAGGGAAGATTCAGCCTCTTGCACCCTCCCACCAGCCTCTTCTGTGATTCCCGAGGGTTCACATGAGGGGGAACTGCGGGGCCGCGAGGTCGAGCAGGATGAACTTGAAGTGGATTTTATGCTGGCACACGCCCCACAAGCCCCTCAATCTCCACGAAGCGCATATTTCCCCATACGCTATGTGCGAGACGAGCGCCGGCCCTCTGAATGAGCGTGCGGCCTCATCTCGTTTGGTGGATCTGAGGCTGGGACGATAAGGATGATAATGACGATGTCATGTCTCTCGCCGGATCAGGCGACTGGTCAATGGATGATGCTACCGCCCCTCCCCCCAGCGAGGGTGAGGACCATGTACGCACCACTGACAGGGAGATGCTTCGCGTCTTTGCAAGGGCGGTCGAAGAACTCAATCTCGAGTGGTCTCCCCCAGAGGTACCTGGACAGTCTCGCCTTGATGAGTAGTTCTTGCAGTCCGGACGCCATCAAGTGGCCGCAGAACTGCCCTGTTCTTCTCTGAGGTGCACAGCAATCTAAGTCCTGGCACACGCCCCTCTCAGCATGCACGTGCAGTGACTATGTTCTCTCGAACGTGGACCATAGGGAAAAGAATGGCAATGCCCAACTACCCCCGGTGAAGGAGGTGGTAGCAGCACATCTCTGCCCAACGAGTAGCAGGGCATGGCAATCACGCCCCATTCATATTTCTAAGTCGTTTAGGCAGACATCCACACTGGCGGGGAAAGCCTACTCAGCGGCAGGACAAGCTGGATCAGCACTCCATGCAAAGGCAGTGCTCCAGGTGTTCCAAGCGAAGCTCCTCAGACAAATGGATGAGTAAGGCTTTGATCCAGAGACTTTTAAAGAGCTTCGGGCCGCTACAGACTTAGCACAATGCACCACGAAAGTCACAGCACAGGCCATTTGGAAGTCCATGCGTAACCTGTTCGTTCTGGAAAGGCATGTATGGCTGACCCTTACGGAGATGAGTGACAGAGAGAAGACATCTCTATTGGCTGCCCCAGCGACTCAGCAGCATTCATAAGCCATAAGGCACTTTATGCCCAAACGGAGCATACCGCAGATGGCTCGCCCCCGCTCTGTCTCAAGCCAGTGCCCAGCTAAAAGACCCATGCCCGCTAATTCAGCGCCTGCACCGGCCCCCTCCGAGCCACCAGTGAGGTCACGCAAGCCTTGGCCAAAACGGAAGCAGACGCATCAGCGCCCACCTCGCTCCTGACGGGCGCAACGCTTTGAAGTGGAGAATGGAGCCTGTCGTTCCCTCTGGTGCTCCAAAGAAGGCACTGCTGTTCATCGGGAGAGGAATATTACTGTTCACAATGTTTTAAAAGATGTTGTTCCTGTGTCATATGCAATAAAAAATGCGATAAGGAATATAGCACTCGTTGCAAATGAACGAGATGCTCATACATTCTCAAAAAAGAGCCCTTTTCCTCTTCAAAGCACACACATTATGCACAACCGCTTCCCTGTGGTAAGCGACACATTATATCATATGGTGAGCAAACCAAAGTGTCCTCTGTCCCATTACACGGACGCGTAGCGAGCCCTAACGGGCATTTCAGAATGGGTGCAAAAAAACGATCGAGCATGGCTATACGATCCAATTTGCTCGCCGGCCACCCGGTTTCGTCTGAAGACGCACCAGTGTTACGAGCCGAAATACACAATCTAATAGTGAAAACACTGTTGTCTTGTCTGTCAGACTTTCTTCTTTAACTGAGAGATTTTAAGAGAGTTTTCATTGTGATCAAACACACTCAGAACTTGTAGTCTAACAGAGTTCAGTGGACTAGTGGTTGTGGTTTCATCTGTTTCCATTATGTGTGTAAGATCAGGTGTGTGTAAATAAAAGTTGAATCATAATTGATCAAGTATTTTGCAGTTCAGTCAGTTGTGTTGAATGTATCGCAGGAGTCAGTAATAAGGTTTTGTTTTGTTTGTTTGTTTGTTTCCGCAGTTGTTTGTTTTTGTTCTGCTGATAGTTTTACTGACCACAAATAAGAAATTCTATTTTTAACAAAATATGTTTACGCTAGAATTAAATATATATATATATATATATATATATATATATATATATGTATGTGTGTTAAGCCTCGTGTATTCAGATATAAGACAAAGGCAGGCCTGCACACAGTCATAAAACTTTACTGATAACAACCGCGCAAAATGAGTCCAACACGGACTTCAAATCCCACAAAACCTTGCTTACTTTATATCTATGTGTGAAATTCCAAAGGATTGAACTCTCAACTCCTATTGGATGAGGCGCACAACAGAACGCCCCTCAACCATGAAGTCATCGGGAGAAGAACGACAGAGATCCTTCTGGGCGTCGCTTCCAGCAACATTGCGTGCCATGCATAGACGCAGCTCATTGCTGCTCACAGATGTAGCCTCATTGCAAAAGGATGAAGATTTCTCTTCCCTCTTCAACCGAGTTGAAGAAAAAAGAGAGGTAACGGCCAACAAGGAGCGGCAGTGGGAGAGGGAGAGGAGAGAGAAAAAAAAACACTTACTCGCTGGTTCTCCGATACGCTGTAGCTTGGTCCTCAGGCACTCCTCCAACCTCCAACGGACGACAGCCACGCCCAGATGGATCAGAGGCAGTCTTCCGGCCCTTGGCGGACGGAATACCCCGCCGTGCTCTCGGGAAACAGAAGGGGTCTCCCCCGCCCCTGGCAGTGTTTCTCCCACTCCATGCAGTCGGCCAGGAGCTCCTCCTCGCTCCTCCTTCCCAGGTTTCGGCACCAGTGTAAAGTTATTAATGGAAAGGAGGAGGCGAGAACCTGCTTGACAATATAAATAATATTTTAATGAGGAACTTAAACAAAAAGACAAATGCACAAATGTGTCGGACAGCTGCCCATAAATCTCTCTCTGTGTCCCACTGCAGTCTCCAGTCGGCCTTTATCCCTCTCTGAGGCTTGATTAGCTTGATTAGTGGCTGGGTGTGTAGCCTGTTATGACCCTGTCGCGCCCTACGCCCTGTCACAACTTGATATTTACATTGTTTATTAATCATCACATTATTTTCTCAAATTAGTTTTTTGTATCCAATTCAATTTTCTACACTTTGTTTCCATTTTCTGTTTGTTTAAGCATCTGGAAGCACTGACATTTCAAAATAAAATTTTGTATTTTGGACTTGTTTATAGTTAAAATTCCCTGTTATGCACCAAATCTTAATTTTTTCCTGGTTATTATGGGATTTTGGTTGCACAGTAACCTTATGCTATATGCAATAAATATGAAACATGCATGCTATAAATCTATTTTAAAAACATTTGGCCCATTTATCGTTATCAGCATTTTCCACTGCAATCCTGTTATTGTGTGAAAACTACTGTGATTTAAAGTTTGTTTGATTTTTACATTGTGTTTAAATCACTTTGTCATTGTGTTAATATATTTATTTCATTTATATCTTTTGTTTAATAAAAGAGATGAGCTCATAGTTGTGGTTTGACTTCTGCTCTGTTTCTCATCTGCAGTTTCAGTCTGGGAGGAACAAAATATATTAATACATTTCTGCATCATTGGTTTATTAGTAAGTACTGAATGACTCCACAAGCTGATTCACCTCAATGTATTTTACTTTCCTCTTCTTAGAAAGATGTGGTTTCTACCAGTGTGTGAGAACAACAGATATTTGTTCAGAAAGGCCTGAATGTTGCTCCACTTCTCACTGTTATAATTCAGAGCTCCTTTAGAGGAGAAATGAACACATTTGAAATCTTATTGTGAATCACAAACAGTCTGAATTTAATTCACTTTAGAGTCACTTGTGTGTCTGATTCAGTCGACATGATTTGCATGTGTGTGTTTAGATGTTCATGTTCAAGTCTTTACTCAAATTAAAGAGGAACACATCTGTAACGTAGTTCAACGGAAAGGAGGAGGCGAGAACTGGCTTGATTATATAAACAATATTTTAATTATGAACTTAAAAGAAAACAAACACACATATGACCGATCTCTCTCTCCCACACCATCTCGGTTCAGGTTTGGGGAATGTACAATTAATATTAATGATCGTAATCAATGATTAATCATACGGTTTGAACTAGATAACAATACATTCTAAATCGCCCCAAAAAGGGCTTATATAGTCCAAGAGTCTGCTTCAGATATATATAGATAATTAAACACAACGAATTATAATTAATTAGGAGTATACATCATATGCAGACAGGCTATATTAATTTTCAGAACACCTTAATGGAATTGACCCGTACCGCAACTAACCAGTTTGTCCAGCGAACTGCTTTGCTAAATACTCTTGATCAATTCTCCAGAAGGTTTATTCTTAGTAAAAGCTTACTAATCATAGCACGTTAACTTACTTTGATAATATCAGCTCGTAGCTTAAGATCACACATTAAAGAGGCTTTGTTCTATGACCAACAAACAGAGACAATCAAGCGTATAATTGGGTTTAATAAAAGAAACTAGGATATATCACAAACATTTAACATAGAACAAACAAAGTAAAAGAGCCATCAAGGGAGTTACACACTTTAACGCATTTGAATTTAGATGAAATAATACTTGCAAAATGGACCTTTGTGTCGCTGAACCAGACTGCGTGTGTGTATGGATGTCCTCGTTGCGTCCTTGAGATGGAGGCGCTCTGTTGGTCAAGACAAGAAGAAGACTGAGATAAACGGCAAATAAAATAAAAGACATGTTGGACGAAAGTAACACAAAAGGGGAAGAAAAAGCAAGAGAGCTTGAAGTGAGATCAGAGGACGAGAGCAGGACAAAGAGAACGATTCAATACCGGATCCTGACTTTTAAGGTAGGGAGGTCACACCTCCTTTGGGAGGAATGACCCAATGAGGCTCCTCAGTTTTGGCGCGAGATGGTTGCCTTTGTCTTGTCAAGGCTCGTCATTTGCCTAATTTATAACAGGGACCGGCTGTGGCTTGAATCACTCAAAAGATGGTAAAACATAGCAAAATACATTTTTAACGTAACCTTATATTTATATTCAGCTAGGGCAAGTCGAAAGGTTTAATTTGATACCAAGAAACTTGTATTTGGTACACTTAAAAGTGAATCTATATTCTTAGACTCTTTATATAAGCCCTCAGAGTTTAACTACACAACTAAACAATCTTAACTAGTTTGATATAACAGCAGACATACCCAAGCATACGGGATAAAACATATTTCCTCAGAACTCAATCATTTCTGGGTTTTAATGGTACAAAGCATTGGTTTATGTGTTTGCACAGGTCTGTGGGTCTTCATTCCAACATCTGGCATTCCTCTCTCATCTAAGGAGGGGGGTGTGGGGAGAGTAACCATGTGTGGGGGTTTTAGGACCCTTCGCAGGAATGTGTGCATTGCATTCCGAATTAATGAGTTCATGATTTTCCGTTCATACTCTACACTCCACAGTCAACCTTTATCCCTCTCAGAGGCTTGATTAGCCTGATAAGGGACCGGGAGTGTATAATCACGACCCGGCCCCACCCACCGCCCTGCCACATTCCTCCCTCATTCTCTCAGGCTGGGGAGCCCCCGGCATGATGTGCACCCCCCCCCCCCCTTTCCCTGGGGATGGGCGTGCCTTCTGCCAGCAGGTCATCCCCATCTACCTGGACGAGGGAGGGGACAAGGGGAGGGAAACAGAAATAAATAAATAGGGGGGATACTTCCTTTTACAGTGTAGTACACTCCCAAAAAACACCTTGTAAAATTTAAACGAGAGGGAAAAGGCCAATGCGGAGCGGCAGTGAGAGAGAGAGGAGAGAGGGATGAAAAAAAAAAGTACTCACCGGTTCTGTGATACACCGTCGCATGGTCCTCGATCACACCTCAACCCTCTCTGTGGCCGACAGCCGCTTCTCCCTGACCGGACCGGAGTCAGACCCATGACCCCTGGCAGAAAGACCACCCCTCCACGTTCACGCTGACTCCTGGGGACACTCCTTCACCCCTGGCAGTGGCCCTACCATTCCAGGCAGTCGTGGAGTCACTTCCCTCCTCCCCTCCCGGACGGCGGACTTCTGTCGACCCCACCACGTTTCTGGGGGATGGCAGGGCACTCCTTCGCCCCTGGCAGCGGCTCCATCGCTTCAGGCGGTCGGGGAGTCCAGTCCCCACTTGCCTCGCGGATGGCGGCCATTCATCGCATCCGGGCGGTCGGGCTATTCCCTCCCCCGGTGGATGGCAGTGGTGCTCCCCCGGGTGGACAGCAGTGTCGAGGACTCCGCGATGGGCATCCCTCCTCCTTCCTGGGTTTAAGCACCAGTGGT
Source organism: Xyrauchen texanus (assembly GCF_025860055.1). NCBI lineage: Eukaryota > Metazoa > Chordata > Actinopteri > Cypriniformes > Catostomidae > Xyrauchen > Xyrauchen texanus. The sequence continues at coordinate 64,148,371 of NC_068276.1, read as the reverse complement.
AGTTCAATGGAAAGGAGGAGGCGAGAACCGGCTTGGCAATATAAATTATATTTGAATTATAAACTTAAAAAAAGACAACAACACACACATGACGGCCATGTCTGTAAACGATCTCACTCTCCCGCACCATCCTCCGCAGTCGGCCTTTATCCCTCTCGGAGGCTTGATTAGCCTGATAAGGGACCGGGTTTGTAGAATCAGGACCCGGCCCCGCCCTCCTCCCTGCCACAACATCTACCACAGAGGAGGGATCTCCTCTCTCAGGCGCAAGGCACAATCTGGAAACCCCAGCCTCATCTGTGGAACCTGCATGTGTGGCCCCTGAACGGGGTGCTCTACACGCACCAGGACTGATGTGTTCAGTCATGAACACCATTATACAAGCCAGAGCACCATCCACTAGATGCCTCTACGCACTAAAATGGAAGGTTGTCACTTGTTGGTGTCTCTCACACAGCAAGGACCCAGTAAACCCCATACATTAAATATTTATATTTCTTCAAGAACGATTAGATGCAGCACTAAACCCATCAATGCTCAAAATGTAAGTGGCAACTATATCTGCGTATCACGCACATGAAACCGGCGCCTCTATAGGGAAGCATGATTTAATCATAAAGTTCCTTAAAGGAGCAAGACTATTAAACCCACCTTGGCCGGCTACTTTCCTGACTTGGAGCCTTTGGACTTTGGTTTATTTGTGCATGCTATCCATTAAGACCGCACTACTGCTGGCTCTGTTCTGTGACCTGAAAGCATTATCAGTCAACAATTCATGTATGGAATTTTGCCCGGTCTTTGAAGAGCCACTGTCAAACTCAGGAAAGGCTATTTACCCAAGGTCATAACCACACCTTTCAAAGCACAGGTTCACCTTCAGGCCTTCTTCCCTTCTCCATTTAATTCAGATGAGGAACAATCATGCATTTGTTATGCCCTGTGCAGGCGCTAAACGCATACATTGAGCACAACCGCCAGTTCAGACTGTCTGATCAGCTCTTTATATGCTATGGAGGATGCAAAAAAGGAATGTCCATCACCAAGCAATGACTTTCTCACTGGATTTTCGATGCAATTACCCTGGCTTATGCGGTGCAGGATCACACTTGCCAAATTGGTGTTAAAGAACACTCAACAAGAGGCATGGCCTCCTCGTGGGCATGGACGAAGTGTGTGTCCGTACAAGACATATGTTTTGCAGCAGGATGGTACTCACAAAACACATTCACAAGGTTTTACAACCTAGAAGTAATGTCTCATTCTTCACAAATCCACTCAGTTTAGAGCACTTGCTATTCATTGGCCATAAATATGTATACTTATGCCCCTCCCTTTAAGTATGGGCTTCCCATCATTTACACAACTGCCTGCATTCAGGCCGTTATAATAAGTCACAAACACTTCATTATAAATAAACTCCCTTCCCCGACTGGGTTCATAAGGAGTTAATTTATACTATATGAATACAGTTCATATATTCGTTATGAGTGCTCTCCTCCTGGCCATCACGAGGATCACTGACTGTAGCATACTCATGTCGGTTGCCATCCCGGTTGCGCTGCCATTTTTCCTCTCTGGGAAGTTATGTCATGTAGTGTGGCCTGATGGGATTCTGTTCCCCATATGCATTAATAAACGCAATGTCTCAGTTACGTACGTAACCTTGGTTCCCTGAGACGAAGGGAACGAGACAATGCGAACGCTAGCTGCACTACAAATGGTAAATGGTCTGCACTTATATTGCGCTTTTTTTAACCTTAGAGGTTACCAAAGCGCTTTACACTGTGCCCCAATCATCCATTCTCACACACACTCATACACCTATGGCGACAGAGCTGCCATGCAAGGAAACTTCGGCATGTGGAGTCGTGTGGGCCGGGAATTGAACCGCCAACCCTGCTATTAGTGGCCGACCCGCTCTACCACCTGAGTGGTACCACCATGACTACAAGACTCAGAGTTCTTGAGGCACTCCTTGTTCTCTGTCAGAAATTCTGAGGAAATGGTGTCTGTGCACCTGTTTTTATAATGCTCAGTTTCGTGCCAAAACAGGCGGGGCTCAAACACCTTGGCCAATATTAGAATATTGCCGTTATTGTAGAGAGGTTTCAAATAGCTTGTGTATGAAGGCTCTCCCATATACGTTAATAAACGCAATGTCTCATTCCCTTCATCTCAGGGAACCAAGGTTACAAACTAACAAAGACATTTCTTAACTTCAGGATCGGCTTTCTTGATGAGTTTCTTCTTGCTCTCGGCTTGATTCTTTTTGATCTTGAATGATCCGGAGGCGCCGGTTCCTTTGGTCTGAATCAGAGTCCCTTTAGTCACCAGACTCTTGATGGTGATCTTGACATGGGACTTCTTCTTCACCACATTATATCCACCAGCGGTGAGAGCTTTCTTCAGGGCGGCGAGAGACAAGCCGCTCTTCTCCTTGGATGCTGACACAGTTTTGATGATGAGATCACTGACACTTGGGCCCGTTTTCTTGGGTTTAGTTGCAGGTTTCTTCTTGGGGCGGTTTCTGTCATCTCTCTGATCGGATCTGTATCCTCACACACAAACACTGTCTGAATTCAGTAATGAACAGCTGCTTGAAAGACACATGAGAACCATATTGTTACGATCCCGTGTTGTCCTCCCGAGCCTCCCAGGGCTCCGCCTCTCAAGTTTCTCGAGTCTTCCAGGGCTCCTCCTCCCGATCCTCGCAGGGCTCCGCCTCTCAAGTCTCTCGAGCCTCCCAGGGCTCCTCCTCCCGAGCCTCCCAGGGCTCCACTTCTCGAGTCTTCCAGGGCTCCTCCTCCCGAGCCTCCCAGGGCTCTGCCTCTCAAGCCTCTCGAGTCTTCCAGGGCTCCTCCTCCCGAGCCTCCCAGGGCTCCGCCTCCCGAGCCTTCCAGGGCTCCGCCTCTCGAGCCTCCTGAGCCTTCCAGGGCTCCGCCTCCCAGGGCTCTGCCTCTCAAGCCTCCCAGGGCTCCGCCTCTCAAGCCACTCAGGGCTCCGCCTCTTAGGTCTCTCGAGCCACCCAGGGCTCCGCCTCCCGAGCATCCTGAGCCTCCTATGGCTCCGCCTCCCGAGCATCCTGAGCCTCCCGAGCCTCCTATGACTCCACCTCCCGAGTCTCCTAGGGCTCCGCCTCCCAAGCATCCTGAGCCTCCCGAGCCTCCTACGGCTCCGCCTCCCGAGTCTCCTAGGGCTCCGCCTCCCGAGCCTCCTACGGCTCTGCCTCCCGAACCTCCTACGGCTCCGCCTCCCGAGCCTCCCTCTGCTCTGCCTCCTGAGCCTCCCACGGCTCCACCCCCGGAGCCTACAGTACCTTCTATGGTTCCGCCAACCACGGCTCCACCTCTGGAGTCTCCCGAGCCTCTCCCGGCTCCGCCTCCGAAGCCTCCCTCGGCTCCGCCTTCAGAACCTTCTTCGCCCTCGGCTCCGCCTCCTGAACCTCCCTCGGCTCCACCTCCTGAGCCTCTCTCAGCTCCGCCTCCTGAGCCTCCCTCGGCACAGCCTACGCCTTCCATGGCGCCACCTCCCAAGCCTGCTACGGCTTCGCCTACGCCTTCCTCGGTGTCGCCTCCTAAGCCTTCTATGGCTCCGCCTCCGAAGTCTTCCTTGGCTCTTCCCACCATGGTTCCACCTCCTGACCCACCCAAGGCCTTACCACCTGAGTCGGCCACGGATCAGCCTGCCTCTGCTCTGCCCTCAGAGTCTCCCACAGCTCTGCCTGCCTCTGCTCCGCCCACAGTGTCTCCCACGGCTCTGCCTGCCTCTGCTCCGCCCCCAGGGTCTCCTGCGGCCTTGCCTGCGCCTCCTTCGGCGCCGCCACCCAAGTCTTCGACTGCTCCACTTCAGAAGTATTCCTTGGCTCCGCCAGCTCCCCCAGTGGCCACTCCTCCTCCCAGGCTCCCTAAACCTGTCCCTGCCTGGTCGACACCTCCCTGGCCTCCTAAACCTGTCCCTGCCCGGTTGACTTGACTTGACTTGACTCGGCCCTCTCGGCCTCCCTGATCTGCCTGTCCGTCCCTTGTGCCTCCGTGGACTGCCTGATTGCCCCTTGTGCCTCCTTGGTCCGTCTCTGTGTCCCTTGTGCCTCCTTGGTCTGTCTCTGTGTCCCTTGTGCCCCCTTTTGTCTGTCTGTTCTACCCCTCTTCTAATCCCTCTCTTCTGGAACATTTTGGGTTTGATATTTTTGTGTTTCCTTCGACCATCTGGAATCCGGTCCTTTTGAGGGGGGGCTATGTTACGATCCCGTGTTGTCTGCCCCGTCTTTTCTGTCTCACTCTCCACTGATCACGTTCCATGTCACGTTTTCCTTGTTGTCCGCCCCGTGTTTCACTGTCCTTGTATAAGCTACACTTCCCGTCTTTCCCGGCCCTCATCACCGCTGTCACAGCGTTATTGTCCGCACCTGTTCGTGATTTTGTTATTACCGTGTCTGTCTATTTAAACCTGTTGTTTTCTCTTTCCTTTGTCGTTCGTTGTATCGTTACACGTTTACGTTTCATGTTCATGCCTATGATCTCTCTCTGTCCCCCTTGTTCGTTCGAGGCTTACCCTGCCCTTCGTGGATGTTTCGCTGTCTGTTCTACCCGCTGTGTGTTCTTTTGTGTTTGAGTTAGTTTTTCCCCTCGTGGACTTTTCTTTGTGTTTTGCTTTCTTGTTATTTCCTAAATAAACCTCATTTGGATCCTAACCACCCATCTGCCTTCTCCTGCTTCCCACACCCATAACACATGTAGACTCAACCTGCTCATCTCAGTGTATGTGCGCCTCCGAGAGCTGCTCGCACATGTGTTCTCTCACATTTACAGGAAAGCTGGAGTGATTCAATAGTTTATTGGACTGAAAACAATATGAACACCGAGCAGGACTTCTGTACTTTATTTGGAGACAAAAACACATGAAGCTGTAATGTTTTATTTCAGCATCAAAACATCAAATTCACTGCGAGCATCAGACACTGGAAACAGCAGCATGTGGATTTGTTGTGGTTTCTATATATAAATGTTTAATAAATGTTGAACGCATCATCTGAATATTTATCACACAGTTTGAACATGACTTCAATGAAATGAGCATCACTGAGGGACTTGTGGACTGTTTCATACAGTAGATGTTTTAGGCAGAAGAACATGCTCGAATCACTATTTCTGATTATATCCTCCATCTAAATAATATCAATGATATAATGCTGTCTGTCAAGCTGAAATTTCTTTATTCGCCAAATATAAATGTTTGTTATTAGTAATTTAGGATAATTGGTGCCCCCCTGACCATCTCCAGAGTGAGGAAACGTGCCAGTAGAATCACTCTGGACCCTATACACCCTGCCCACTCCCTCTTTGAACTGTTGCCCTCTGATGCACGCTATAGATCACTCACAGCCAGGGGTGGACTGGCCATCGGGAGAACCGGGACTTTTCCTGAAGGGCCGACTTAGAAACAGGGCCGAATAGGCCTCGATAAGCTAAAATGGGCAAGTTTCTATGTTAAATCCCAGGCCGATTTCTCTTCCCAGTCCGACCCTGGCACCAGGACATCCAGCCACAAGAACAGTTTCTTTTAATAAAAGAGATGAGCTCATAGTTGTGGTTTGACTTCTGCTCTGTTTCTCATCTGCAGTTTCAGTGTGGGAAGAACAAAAGATATTAATACATTTCTGCATCATTGGTTTATTAGTAAGTACTGAATGATTCCACAAGCTGATTCACCTCAATGTATTTTTACTTTCCTGTTCTTAGAAATATGTGGTTTCTACCAGTGTGTGAGGACAACAGATATTTACTGATTTCTGTCTCTTTGGTTTCTTGAAGCTCCAAATTCCAGCACAAGATCAAAAGATTCACAGCAGCAGATTCAGTTCATTTACCAACATATAAATCATTCTGTGTTCAGAAAGGCCTGAATGTTGCTCCACTTCTCACTGTTATACTTCAGACCTCCTTTAGAGGAGAAATGAACACATTTGAAGTTGTGAATCACAGACAGTCTGAGTTTAATTCACTTCAGAGTCATTTGTGTGTCTGATTCAGTCGACATGATTTGCATGTGTGTGTTTAGATGTTCATGTTCAAGTCTTTACTCAAATTAAAGAGGAACATCTTCAACAGCTTGAATGCACTAAAAGAGAAGTTAAATATCTTATTGTGTGTTCTGCATGCATTGGTCTGTAGACCCTTGGCATCGCCCCTTTTATTTCTGTCTCTGAAGTGTGAAATGACGTTTGAACACAGGAAATGTTTGGTTTAGACAGACAGCACAGTTTAAACAGTTCATTAAAGTGACAGTATGGAGTCCAGTGTGCTGCCTCTTATACTCTGTGAGTGTTTTATTATATTCTATATTATCTTCTGTTATTTCTGTGTGTGTGAAACACATGATGGTGATGTGGGTGCACAGGTCTATACTGTAGATTTACTGTCTCAGTGTTCATGTATTCTTTATTCTGTTCATATATAAATAATGTTTGGTGTTATAGTGATGATGAGAGTGAAGACTGCAGTTATTACTGTGTGTTACAGATCAAATGCATCTGTCTGTGTTCATGTGAAAGATGATGGACTTGTGTACATGTTGTAACTTTGATGTGTTTCATCTCTTCATATTTTATATACTTGTATCTTATTTTATTGTAATAATCTTTGGATTGTCTGTTGAATCAGACATATTTCTGTTTCCGTGAGTTGGTGTTGTGTGTGCTGTATCTTTAAATAGACTCTCTCCATCTTGAGCTCTCAGATCGCTCTCAACTTCTCTATTAATCTACGGTCTGTCTGCTGTTCTTATTGAACATGTTTGAGTAATGTGCAGGAGGCACTATTGTTGTAATATTGTCTTCATTATCTGAACGAGAGTCTATAAGCAGAAGCTTTGCAAAAAGTTGTGAAATTTGACTTAAATAAGTCATATAATTATTAATGTGATTTTCAGAGCAAACTGGTCAAAAGTTATTATATAAAAATATTTGTTAATACTTCAAACTATTTCCTGTAATGTGCAGACAAAGGGGACAGGAGGACGAGGGGCAGCCCGTAGCATTGGTGACATAGACGGTTGACAGGCGGTTCGCACCAGAGCATTAAAAAATATATATTTTAATTAAGAAGTGCGCCCTCTCGTGACGACTGTGTGCCCCTCTGCCCCTGTGTTGAGCAAAATGAGCCACTAACATCCGTACATTACTGATAAATGACATACAGGGGTGTAGATTCTGACAATAATAAAAACAAGCAATTACAACCCCCATTATTTATACCTCCCAAATCTAAGCCCATGGTTAAATAGTGTGACCATACATCCTTTTTTTCTTATTTTTTGGACCTGAAAAAACATCTAGCTGGGATTTCAAAATTGCCTTCAAATGTTCATGATTTGTCTTCATATTAAGATACTCTCTACAGTTGGGACGATCAAACCTAATAAGAATAATAACTTTATTTTTATAGCACCTTTCAGCAGTCCAGCACAAAGTGCTTCACACAACATAAAACATTAAAACACGCTCGGAAAAACGCAAAGTAAAAAAATAAATAAAATAAATGCAAATTAAAAGCAATTCTATAAAAATGTGTTTTTAAATGAGATTTAAAACAGTCAAAGATTCAGCAGACCTAATATCCAATAATCATGATGTCTTCACTACAATCGCTCCATCACCTTTTGTTTTGTATCTGAGCTTGTGTACAATGGGCACAGCGGTTCCAATGAAACAATTTCAGAGGCTCCTGGGGCATATGGCATCCTCAGCGACGGTCACGCCGCTCGGGTTGATGCTCAGACGCACTGGCACACAGCTGGCCCTGGGGGCTGCGCAAATACGCATTTCCCCCAGTGAGCCTTTTTGCACAAGTCCTGTGCAAGGTCAGGGAGGATGAGGAACAAGTCATTCTCATGGCCCCCCACTGGCCCACTCAGACTTGGCTGTCGGATCTCATGCTCCTCGCGACAGCACCTCCCCGGCAAATTCCCCTGAGGAAGGACCCTCCTTCTCAGGGCCGGGGCACCCTCTAGAATCAGCTGCCAGACCTCCAGAACCTTCATGTCTGGCCCTTGGATGGGATGCGGAAGATCTAAACGGTCTACCACCAGCCATCATAGTAGTAGTAGTAGTCCTTTATTGTCACATAGTAAACCAGTGAAATTGGCCATCGACCTGTCCATACAAACATACATATGACAAGGGGATAGACAGGACAGGAAGACAGGGAATTAGAAGAAATACAGCATGACATGAGGAGAGGAGAGGAGAAAAAAAAGGCAGCCCCCAGACTATGCTCCTTAAGAAGTACAGTGTGGGAACAGGGAAAAAAACACCTCAGCAACATTAGCACATAATCAGTACACTCTACAACATGAACAAGACTTGCAACAGGGGAGGGGATTGGGGGGTGGAGGTGGCCCAGCACAGGCAAGCAGCCATCCGGACCATCCGGGTCATAGACACAATCGCTCAAGCCAGAGCTCCCTCTACCAGGCAGCTTTACGACCTAAAGTGGCGCTTATATGCAAATCAATGTTCTTCCCGATCTGAAGACCCACAGAGGTGTGAAGTCGGGTCAGTGTTCTCATTCCTGCAGGAGAGGCGGCTGTCCCCCTCCACCTTGAATGTTTATGCCATAGCTGCACATCACAATGCAGTGGCTTCCCTCCCTTAGAGATGTGGGGAACTATATGATGTCTCTTGGGGGAATTTTACATTGTAAATGTATTGTACAATTTCTTTTTTTTTTTTTTTTTTTTATATGTAATTTTATTTTCTTTTAGGGTAACTTTGAACATCTGTCCGGGGACTGCAGATGAAAAATAGCCTTCTGGCTAATTCTGGCATATTGGCAGCAATGTTAATTAATATGCACTGTCCCTGTAATAATAAATAAATAAATAAAATAAAATAAATAAATTGGGGAAGGTCAGTTGCTTGCACCAGCATCAGCAGTCCACGTAACACGTTCAGTGTTGTGGCATTTTTGATAGGGACCCCTAGTGTCACTACATCGACACAACGTCAAGTAAGTGATAGAAGGGGAATGTCTCGGTTACTGTCGTAACCTCCGTTCCCCGATGGAAGGAATGAGACGTTGTGTCCCTCTTGCCACAACACTGTACTAAGCCGCTGAAATGACTGGGACCTTACTCTCCGCTCCTCAGCTCAAAACCTGTCAGAACAAACGCACGTTTCCTTCCTTTTATACCCGTATGTCCGGGGGGCATGCAAATTCTGTTTGCCAATTCTCATTGGCCTTTTCTCAAACATAAGAGGTAACTGAGCCTCTGTTTCCAGTGCAGAGTCTATGCAATCTCATACCTGAAGACAATGGAGACCATACAGGGTAAAGGTGGTGGGAAACATTTGTGGTGTGTGAAAAAAATAAGCAAATGCTTTTGCGTTCCGCCAAGAAACTTTGTGTTCCCCCAAGTAATTATGTTCTCTCGCAAATTATTTTGCATTGGCTTGCAAAATATTCGTTATAATGACAGTCTTCTGCTATCTCTCCTATGTGTATTCCAGCATTATTCCAGCTTTTGAGTTCAACAAGAAGAGAAAGACCAAAAGACAACACTTTTAATGCACAAATCATAATCTTCACTTATCATAAAATTATCATCATATATATCACAATTGTCGCATCTGCTGGCAGATGATAAATGGCCACATTAACATACATGTAAAATCATATTTAATAATTGAGTATATGATATTCAAATTCCATTAGGCCTGTAGTTTGGGAAAACATGCTACATAATGTCTATAAAAATGGTTGTTTTTGTGGCATTCTTTAAACATACTGCATTTTGAATTGCATTAAAATCATATTTGTTTTTATATAAACGTTTCAAATATCAGATGTATATATATATTATGCAATGATGCAATACAGAAAGGAGTCACTTATCTTCTCACTCTTTACATGTTTACAAAATAAAGTATCCACCAATAGTGGCACCAGCTGTAACATTTGGAGGAAGTAAATAGAGCAGGATCTAAGTGCAGCTTTTGTTTAATCAGCAGATGAGTCCAATTACAAATTGTTAATAAATGTAACAAGCACAAAACACTAAAGGAGCATTGGTCATTAGAATTCGATCTTCAGGGAAGTACCCGGACACCGCAGGAACACTGAAAAGTGGGAGGTGTACTGTAGTATAAAAATGAAAATGGTATGGCACGAGGAATTGGCGACAGGGATGAACACATTAAAAACATTTCACATTTGACGAATTCCCGACGACTCTGCCTGAACTCCAAATTAATTTTCACAACAGAGAACACGCGAGAAGTGATACGAGATACGAAAACAAATGATCATATGTTATGAGTTTCAGAATATGATGTGTATGTTTTAATCAGATATTTGATTCGTTACAATATGAAAAAGTTCCTCCTGCTGAAAAATGTTTTTTTGTTTTTTACTTTCAGTGCTGATGTCCAACAGCTACTTTGCACAAACTCCAGGTAAGTCATGATTCATAAATACATTGTTCATTTACATTTTTTTTTTCTTGACTTATATTAAGTGTACTGAATAGAATTATTATTTATATTATTTGTGTTGTCACATCTTCAGTCACTGCATGATGGTCTGAGATCAGGTTATCCTCCTGTGCTATTCGGTAAATTTTTACTGAAATATAAATATTTTAGACATATTTTTTTAAATAACATGGTTTCCTTTATCTGAGCAGTACAAGACTTCATGACTTTTCCTCCATTTGCAATCTGAACATACAACACAAATTAGACTTGATTCAAAATTGTCTGACCATTGAAAATAAATGAGAAAGACATCTGTCAAATACACTCAATAAATCAGCCACAATGCAGTAAAACAGACAGAAATTACAGAGTGAGACTATAAAACATCCTCAGCGCAAAATATACACACACTCACACACACACATATACACAAACACACACACACACACACACACATACACATACACATATACACACACATACAAAGACAAAGATCCCCCATTTAGCCTTAACAGACTGTAGGGGCAAGTGCTGTTAGCGAGCACCTATGAAGGCCAGAACGGTACTCAAGGGGGTGGCTGGCCAGTACCACGCCCGACCGCCTTTGTCTCCCCAGTGGCGATGTTTTACACACCGCACCAGGTACTCATTTTAGGCTGAGTCAACACACACACACACATATGCACATCACACACACACAAACACACACATGTAGTGTTTCCATGTTTTATGGGGACTTTCCATAGACATAATGGTTTTTATACTGTACAAACTTTATATTCTATCCCCTAAACCTAACCCTACCCCTAAACCTAACCCTCACAGAAAACTTTCTGCATTTTTACATTTTCAATAAAACATAATTTAGTATGATTTATAAGCTGTTTTCCTCATGGGGACCGACAAAATGTCCCCACAAGGTCAAACATTTCGGGTTTTACTATCCTTATGGGGACATTTGGTCCCCACAAAGTGATAAATACACGCTCACTCATACACACACACACACACACACACACACATATACACTCACACACACATACACACACACACACTCACACACACACACACATGTTGTGTTTCCATGTTTTATGGGGACTTTCCATAGACATAATGGTTTTTATACTGCACAAACTTTATATTCTATCCCCTAAACCTAACCCTACCCCTAAACCTAACCCTCACAGAAAACTTTCTGCATTTTTACATTTTCAAAAAACATCATTTAGTATGATTTATAAGCTGTTTTCCTCATGGACATTTGGTGTGTGTGTGTGTGTGTGTGTGTGTGTGTGTGTGTGTGTGTGTGTGTGAGCGTGTATTTATCACTTTGTGGGGACCAAATGTCCCCATAAGGATAGTAAAACCCGAAATTTTTGACCTTGTGGGGACATTTTGTCGGTCCCCATGAGGAAAACAGCTTATAAATCATACTAAATTATGTTTTTTGAAAATGTAAAAATGCAGAAAGTTTGCTGTGAGGGTTAGGTTTAGGGGTAGGGTTAGGTTTAGGGGATAGAATATAAAGTTTGTACAGTATAAAAACCATTATGTCTATGGAAAGTCATCTATATGAAGAAACAATAAGCCAAACGTACTGGAGTGGAGGGGGACTATAAGCCGAAACAAATGATTTATATTGGCCTGAAGAATTTACGAGAGTGCTTCTGTATGTACTTATTTGTTATTTTGGTATAATTCATACTTTGTGATGTTCATGAGCTGAAGCTGTTTGGAAAGAGTGCATCTGTGATCTGTGTAATTCTTCCTCTCATCAGTCGTGATCTGCAGTGCTGCTCTCACGCGTCATCATTACAGTTTAATGTGATCTCGTGTTACGTTAAATGACATCAAACGACTATTAAATGAAAATATTTTATTTGATAACGTCGACTAATCGATTCTATTATATAGTCGCTTGAGAAAGTATTCAGACCCCTCATTCTTTATTATTGATATGAATTATACGGTTGTTTATTAATACTATTATTGGTTATTTTTCATAACTAAATTGTTTTATGATTATTATTAATAAATGTATTATCTATACATATGTATTAACCATCTCCTGGTTCCAGCTTCATATGTAGCATATAGACATGACAGTGCTAGCAATCTTCTCATCTAACTCTCGGCAAGAAAGAGTATATCTAGCGCTATATCCGCCAACACACCATTTATTTCTTATAAATAAACAATATGTCCATATTATTTGTGTATAACGGTTTATTAAAATGATGTTATATGTTAGATTACCAAAGATATTCTCACCATGGTAACAAGATAGAAGTTCTTCTGCTGTTCTGGCGGTTAATCGAGCAGCTCCAAACCCAGCAAGTGTCGTCACTAGATGTCGCAGCTCGTGCGCATGTCATGAAACTCTTTTATTTATTTCTCCCAAAAACACAATTCCCTTAACCACTTTAAACTTGTTTCATTATATGAATTAAATCATTAATTACCAAATGTTGTTACATTTAATGGAATAAATTAAAGAAACAAACAACCTCCATGATGACATCACCAAAGTTAAGAAGAAAAAGAGAAAGTGGAGAAAAAAACTAAAAAAATACATTTAATAATAGGAATTAAAATAATAATGAAATACAATAAATAACAAAGTTGAGTTTACAACTGATCTTCCAAAGAATATTTTTAAAAAAGATAAATAATTTAGCAATTTTGTGATTCGGTCTAGTGTGTGTGCGTGTGTGTGTGTGTGTGAGAGAGAGAGAATGTGTGTGTGTGTACGTGCATGTGTGTGTTTTATGTTAAAAGATATTACGTTTAAGTTTAGGGGTCACTGCTACATAATTTTATGACAAAGTCAGACATATTTACCACATTGTTAAAAGGTGACCCACCTTGAAAAGACATCTCTACCCCGTGCCCCAGTCCCTGATCTGTCCACCCCCAGAACTCAGCCTAAACTGGTCTGGGTCTGTATGGCCATATCTCACCCAAAATTAGGCCATCACTTATAGTCCATAGTTGGGCCGAATGTGGCTAAATATGCCATGTGTCCAAATATGGCAACCATTACTGGGCCAGAACTGGCTCATTTCTGGTGAGCCACTGTCAGAACGCAACACTCAGCTGCAATTGCCCGATTGTGCTGTTTACCTGGGTACTACCCTACAAAGGCAAAACGTGTGTGTGTGTGTGTGTGTGTGTTTTGACTGCTTGATGACTAGTCAGAAACTTCACTATGTTTTCTTCCTCAGATAAACCTTTTTTTTAATTTTTAAGAAACAAAAATGAAATTAATATAATGATGAAATGTATAGTTGTCTCTTACAGTTAAAAGGCTGTTAATGGACAAATCGTTCGCCTCATTTAACAGTGTAATTAATTATTAGTGGTTTCTGTGGTGGAATCGACCCGCCTATTAGGGCCACCCTTCCGCCAGGCTCAGGACCAGAGTTGGGATGGAGAGCGAGAAGAGAAGCATAATTAATAAGCCTCGTTTGGTCAGCAGTGAATGAAGCACACCTGATGAGAATAATGCGTCATCACCGCTGTCTTTAAACGCAGAGTGCACCTCCTCTCGGGGAGCCGGCTTCAAATCTCCACGAGTCCGGAGCTGGACAAGATAGTGTGCTGCCGGACCCGTTCCTCGGACCCCCGGGGGAGTTAATGAGTCGCCAGGGGTGAACATCTCGACTCTGTTAAACTATCGGCACTTTAAAGTCACATGTTCATAAAAATGTGTATAAATGTAACTTTAAACATCACATTACCCGCTCAGAATATACACCAATGTGAGTGAAAACACTGGAGACGGAAATTAAAAACAGGCGAATCGTGAAACACTTCTGCGTTCAGGAAAATGGTGGATATGTGTGTTGTTGAACTTATTACATTTATTTCAATGATTCAAATCTTCATAATCTTCAGATGAACTGATTACAGTCTAATTCTTGTATTATTGTAAAATAGATGAATATTTACTTGTGTTTTATACAGAGAGACCAAAACCTGAAGTGCGTGTAAATCCAGATCATCATGTGTTCAGAGGAGAGACAGTCACTCTCACATGTGACATACAGACACAAACACACACTGAGTGGAGATACAGCTGGATTAAAGATGATTCAGTCAATCCAGTCAGCACTGAGAGAGTGTACAGAATCACATCTGACAAATCTCACAGTGGTAAATACAGCTGTAGAGGAGAGAAAATCAGAGACTCACAGAGATCAGACATCAGTGATGCTGTTACACTGACTGTATCAGGTGTGTGTTCACATTCAACTCTGTAGATAAACTCTGATCAATAAATAAACTCTGTTTATTAATGACCCAAATGTTCTTCACCACAGACTCAAAGCTCAATCCTGAACTCACATCAGATACTGCAGGAGCTGCACTGACAGGAAACACGGTGACTCTGATCTGTCACATGACTCAGACCGCTGGATGGGACTTTTACTGGTACAAACACACACAGAACTCTGAGAAAAACAAGACAGAAACAAACTCCTACAGAGTCCATATTGATTCAGTGTCTGATGGAGGTCAGTACTGGTGTAGAGCTGGAAGAGGAGAACCAGTTTACTACACAAACTACAGTGATGCATTTTGGGTCAATGTTACAGGTGAGATAAAACATACACTCTTTGTGTAACACATATTTTTGCTGAAATCCTGACCAGATCTTGATCCACATGATCACTATCCTGGAGTCTTTGCACTGAATCATTCTCAGTTTTCATGTTGATTTTTCACATATAAGTTTCTACAGGGATTTATCTTGCAGTATTTGTTTGAACTTCATTTCATCTCAACGTCCCTCAGTGTCTGATCATCAGTCCCAGCAGAAGTCAACACTTCTCATCTCACTCTCTCTCTCTGAACTGTGAGGATCACAATAACTCCACTGGATGGACAGTGAGAAGAAACACAGACAGTGAGAGAATGAAAGATTGTTCATCTACAGGATCTACATGTGAAATCAGCTCCCTTAAAACATCTGACACTGGAGTGTACTGGTGTGAGTCTCAATCTGGAGAACACAGTCCTCATATTAACATCACAGTACATGGTGAGTCTATATAACAGCAGATACAGTGTCATGATACTTAAAACAGAGCTGAATATGTGACTTTAAATATGTGCTTAAACCTCTTCCTGCTGTTTCTCCATTTCCTCTGTTGTGTAGATGGTGATGTGATTCTGGAGAGTTCTGTTCATCCTGTGATTGAGGGAGATACTCTGACTCTACACTGTTTACATCGATCTACAAACTCCTCAATCCTCACAGCTGATTTCTATAAAGATGGATCACTCCTCCAGAAACAGACGACAGGAGAGATGAGCATCCCTACTGTCTCAAAGTCACATGAGGGTTTCTACTCCTGTAAACACGAGAGAGAGGACAGTCACCCGAGAGCTGGATCTCAGTCACAGGTGAGAGTTTATTCTCTCTTTTCTATTCATTCATGTGCACTTGTTCAGATATACTCAATCATCATGTGCTTGTGTGTCTGTTTTTCAGTGTCAGCAGATCAGATTTGTGTCTTACACACTCTCAGTTCTCTTCTGGCAGTTTGTCCATATCTGATGGCGACAGTCGTGCTGGTGTTCAAATGCTACAGAGCGAGAGGTAAAAGAGATCAATATAATCAACAGATGAAATGTTTGTTCACAAAGACAATAACAGCAGAGGAAACAATATGAAAGTCTAGTTCTCCTTCTGTAACTCACTCGACGTTGTGTCGATGTAGTGACACTAGGGGTATCTCGTGAGAGCCTCGGATACCTCTTATCTTTGAGAAAAAGCCAATTAGAATTGGCAAACAGAATTTGCATGACCCTCCTCCAGACATACGGCTAAAAAAGGAGGGACGCGTGCGTCTGTTCAGTGGTTGTGTTTCAGCGAGCTGAGTAAAATCCACTGCTGTTCCTCTCACCTCTAAAGAGCATACGCTGTTGGAAATACGGTGCATTTCAGCGGCTTTTCTCTTCTTCTGCATGCCAGTGCAGACTATGTCCCTGAGCACTTTGACAGCCCTCTAAAGGTGTATATATTCCTAAAAGAGTAAACAAATTGACGTTGAGCGTCTTTTTAAAGATGTGTCTTTTTTAAAGATGTGTCTTTTTTAAGATGCCCTTCCGTCTTTGTGTCATTTCTGGATGTGGTCGTTATATCTCCACTTTTGACGGCCACAGGCGCTGCCTCTCGTGTCTGGACGGAGAGGCAATGTTTGTGGATGGCTCATGTTCTCACTGCGAGAACATGAGCCGCTGCACCGGAGAGCTGCATTGGAGAGCGTCTTGGCGGACTCCGACGCTGAGGACTCAACTGGGCTAATGCCATCGGGTGTGCCGTCCCAGTCTGAGGCCAATGCCAAGCTGTCCACTATGCTTACCCAGGCCACCACGAGTGTCGGGCTGGACTGGAACACTCTGGCTGAGGTTGCTGCACGCCACTCATATCCCAGGCAACCTAAACACCACAGCGGATGTGCTGTCACGTCAGGTAATGCTCAGCAGAGAGTGGAGACTATACCCTCAGGTGGTCCAGCTTATTTGGGCTCGGTTCGGCAGAGCACAGGTAGATCTGTTTGCCTCCCGAGATTCCACCCACTGCCCGCTCTGGTACCCTCTGACAGAAGCCCCCCCCCTCTCTCACAGACGTGATAGCTCACAGTTGGCCCCGGGGGCTGCGCAAATAAGTTTTTACCCCAGTGAGCCTACTTGCACAAGTCCTGTGCATGGTCAGGGAGGTCGAGGAATAAGTCATTCTCATGGCCCCCCACTGGCCCACTCGGACTTGGCTCTCAGATCTCATGCTCCTCGTGACAGCACCTCCCTGGCAAATTCCCCTGTGGAAGGACGAGCACACTCTACAAGGAGTGTGGCATCCTCATGGGCACTGGCCAATGGCACCTCTCTAGCAGACGTCTGCAGAACGGCGGACACCCAATGCCTTCGTGAGATTTTATAATCTCCTGGTTCAGCCAGTCTCATCCCTTGTTTTGACAGATCCGATCACGTAGAATTCGGTAATAAGGTGACAACATCTGGCCGGGTGTATCGCTTGCGCAAAGAGCCTTTCCCCTCCCCTGAGGTGAAGACGTGCGCTCAACTCCCCCAGTCGAGTCCACAAGTCACGGACCCTGGGTGTCCTTCCTCCCTATCCCTCTCAGTGGAGGAAGTTTGCAGCCAGACCCACCGCATGGAACTACTTGCCTGTGCTGGAATAGGTCCTCCACAGGTTCTGATTATTCTTATATCTCCTGTGATGTATTTTCCACGGTACAGTCCCCCTGTCAGCAGACCCGCATCTCCTTTGGGCAGAGCTCCCTCTGTCCCCGGTCACTGTGTTTGAATGAATAGGATTGTAAAAGAATGCCTTCCCCAAGATCTAACACTCTATGGAGAGAAAACATAGTAAGAGGAAAGGCAGCAGCTGGCGGTGCTCGCAGGCTAGTTACGTCGCTTCCCTCCCTCAGGGATGTGGGGAACTATATGACGTCCTTCCTTTTATACCCGTATGTCCGGGGGAGGGGCATGCAAATTCTGTTCGCCAATTCTCATTGGCTTTTTCTCAAAGATAAGAGGCAAGGCTCTCAAGAGAGACCACTAGTGTCACAACATCGACACAACATCTTGTTACCTCCTTCAGGGAACCGAGGTTACGACAATAACGGAGACATTCAATGACATGTTTCTAATATTGTTTTTGTATTTGATAGTTTCATCTGTTGAAGATCAAAGTCAGTTTGCAGTAACAGAGGAAGAAACTTCAATCTGAATCTCTTTAAAAACGTTCAGAAGACTTTTCTTACATTCCTGTTCGTTATTTCACTTTTATTTTATTATACATGTTTCATTCTTTATTTAATAACTTTATTTTATCTGTCAATATATATTTGATATATACAGTATTACATAACCTTAAAATACACACGTTTATGTTTGGTGCTGTTATCAGGGCTTTGTGATGTTTGTCTGTTCTTAATTCTGGTATTTAGTTTGATTTAGTTTTATGTTCTAGATTGCATTTACCTTTTTATTGTTCAAATAATCAGTAGGAGCATATATACTTTGGTTTTAGCATTAGTAATATTGTTATTTAACATTGTTCTTTAGGTTTTGAAACCAATAAAGTATTAATATTAGTTTTCCTGAGAAACTTTTGTCTCACATTTGTTTTAAATTCACAGTTGATATTCTGCATGTTCAACCAAAAATGAAAATCCTCCCATCATTTACTCGCCCTCATGCCAACCCAGATGTGTGTGACTTTATTTTTCTGCTGAACACAAATGAAGATCTTTAGAAGAATATTTTAGCTCTGTTAGTCAATACAATTTAAGTGAATGGGTGCCAAAATGTTGATGCTCAAATATCATAAAGTCAGAATAATTGACTCGTGTTTAAATCCATGTCTTCAGAAGTGATATGATAGGTGTGGGTGAGAAACATCAACATTTAACTCCTTCTCCCTGCCCAGTAGGGACGATATGCATGAAGTATGTGAATCACCAAAAACAAAACAAGGAGAATGTGCAAGTGAAAGTTAAAGTGGAGATTGACTGAGCAGAGAGGAAATTTATATAAAAAATCTGTTTCTCACCCACACCTATAATATCACTTAAGAAGATGAGTCTTATGGATCACTTTTTGATTTTAGGAGTGTCAAAATGTTAGTACCATTTGCTTACATTGAATGGACCTACAGAGCTCAGATATTCTTCTAAAAATCTTCATTTGTGTTCTGAAGAAGAAAGTCACACACATCTGGGATGGCATGAGGGCGAGTAAACGATGAGAGAATTTAAATTTTTTGATTAACTATTATTTTAAGGAGATTTATATTCTGTGTCAAACCTACGCTGTAGCCTGACGTGGACCTCTTCAAAAATGTAACTGCACGTTGCATCGACGCATATCACACGTCTCTGGTTACAAAGTGCACCAATCACAGCTGATGTGGTCCATTATATAGGCCTTTATCACAGCCCGTGTCATCACTTCCAGCTCTGAATAGAAGCATAACCAAACATACAAACATACATTATCAATATACTCAAACACAAGGATATAACTTCCTGTTTCAAAGGGGTATAAATATGAGGTAACACACAGGCCAAAATTCCCTTAATCATCAATCACAGTGGGTTAGACTAAAGAATATAGTTCTGATGTGCGGCAAAAGCTTGTTGAGCTTCACAAAATGGAAAATGGCTATAATGGCAAATGTAAGAGAATGTACGTTTGTTAGTTCATACAAAATCTCATGATGTCATGTTGAAGGGAGATGCTTTAAGGAGTAGTTCACTCAAAAATTCACTGTCCTTTTCTGCATATCACGGAGCCGTTTTGTGGTCTGTTCTGCATAACGCTCCGGCTCATTTTAGCTTATCGCGGCCCATCCGGCCTGTTTTGCGCCCAACCCACCAGCCCGCTCATTTCTTCCGATGGCCAGTCCGCCCCTGATCAGCCACAAAGTGTCGGCGCACTGGGAAAATGCCCGGCATGCCAGATTACCAATCCAGCACTGGTTGCATGGCAATATTTGAATTACATTTTTATTATTATTATTATTATTATTATTATTATTATTGCAGTTTGTGTGTTTTTCTGTGAGCCCCAGTTGAAGACAAGGAACTTACAGATGTTGTCCTTAACCTGTGTCAACCTGGACAGACGTCTACTCCAGTCCGACCTACAACCACACTTGTCTTGTTTCTGCTTTTATATGGATATCTACTTGCAAGTTCTCTTCAAAATCAGATGTATGCAAATATAACTTGAACTGCAAAAGCAAAGATTTGATCTAGTTGCAGAGAAACTCTTAAAGGTGCAGTGTGTAAGATTAAGAAACCCGTGTTATTAGTGACACCTGTGGCCGTTAGGTGAACTGCAGCAGCTCCTGTTGCTCGTGATCACACACACTCAACAGAGACACGAGCATCGACCAAAACAATGACGTAATGTCATCATTTTCACACCCTCATTCCATCCCAGATGTGGGACTTTTTTTTTAAGAATATTTAAACTCTGTAGGTCTGTACAATGCAAGTGAATGGTGGCCAGACTTTTGAAGCTCCAAAAAGCAGATAAAGGCAGCACAAAAAGACTCCAGTGTTTAAATCAATGTCTTCTGAAGTGATTCGGCCAGTTTTGGGTTTGAACAGACGAACATTTAACTCCTTTTTCTCTGTACATCTTGCCAGTGCAGTCTCTATGCAAGACAATGATTTCTAGCTCGATTACACTGCCTAGTGCTTGATGCATGCACAGAGCTCTAGATGGCGCTAGGAAGTGTAATCGATCATGAAATCATGATCGACAAGGAGACTGCTGATGTCAATTGGTCTCACCCAAAACCGATTGGATTGCTTCAGTAGTCTTTTTGTCTTTTATGGTTACTGCACTAAAACCACGGTTATCATCTGTCCACTTACCACTCAGTTAAAGCGGGCCGGTGGGTTGGGCGTGAAACGTGATAAGTTAAAATGAGCCGGCGCTTAATGCAGAACGGACCACAAAACGGTGCCGCCATATGCAGAAGAGGACAGTGAACACCCCCCCACCCCGCACAACGACCTTTGGGCCAGTGGCCATGTAAAATCCCGGGGTGATTTCTTATTTCTATAAATAATCGGAATGAACTTTATTGCCAAGTATGAGGTTGAAGATTCGAACTCGCCATCAATAATATTATCAGTGCAACACTTTAGTGTCCAATTGAGGTGTAAGACAGCAAGTATTTAAGGGGGCATCTGTGTATTCACATGTGTGTGTGTTCGGTGTGAAGTGGAATATATAATCCAGCAGAGTGTCCATGTTAACTTGTGCCTCAGTTTACAAGCTGACGGTCTGAAATATGAACGTCATTTTCTCAATATAATAAAATCAATAGACAGTCAACATAACTTGAATTACATAACTGAACTTAAACATAAACACAGTGTGGCCGTGTGCGTCTCTCTCTCTCTCTCTCTCGAGCTGGCGTCTCTGGCTCCTCTTTATCCCTCTCCCGCTGATTGGGCTGATTCAGCATCGGGCGTCCAACGTTACGGGCCGGCCACGCCCTCCTCCTCATCACAGAAGTATATGTTTCTCTTCAGAGCCTCAGTCTTATAACCAGAAAATACACTTTGTTTTGTTTTTCCCAGAAAGAGACTGTAATAATTGATTATTTAATGCAATATTGGAATAATATTATAGAGAAGCTTTTTTTTTTTCTCAATTATCTGCTTATAAAGTAAGAAAAAATTGCGTTTAAGTTGATCATAATAATAATACAATTTTATTTTATTGCACTTTTTAGCAAATTAGGACAAAGTGCTTCACAAATCAAAATCAAAACACAGATCCACAAGTTCTAACCAACTAAAGCTTTTATTAAGTGATGCAAATCTGAAATTGATAGAACTTGTGTGGAGCTAAAATCATGACAAAAGTCTTTGAAGCATAAAAGCATGTTGAATGATTCTGACATTAATTCACATGTTTGCACGTGCACTTTATATAGGTATTTTATATAGGTATTTTATTTAGTTGTGTAGTCTCATGTGGTCCTATGTTGGTCCTATGTTGTTTTTATGTAGCACCATGGTCCTGGAGGAACGTTGTCTCGTTTCGCTGTGTACTGTACTAACTGTATATGGTTGAAACGACAATAAAAACCACTTGACTTGAAATACAATGATAAAGTAATGGGTGTGGGTCATTTTATTTTTTATTATAATTGTAAGACATAAAAAGTGTTTATTAGGTTTAAAATGTGTTTAAATTATGTGTCTTTAATGGGGTGCAATGCTTGATGACAAACTTAAGGTTTTATTTTTACCAGAGGCTAAAATGTGTTTCTAAACAGTGACTGAAGCAAACTCAAAGACAGTCGTTCACTTTAAAATGATGAAAAACGGTTTATCAAAATTATTCTTTGGCAAACAGGATTATTTTTACTAAACACAATATTTCATTTTAGTTGTACCGCTAACAAAATGTCTTCCATTTTAAAGGAAATAGTATGCACTATAAAATATACCTTTAACACATCTGTTCTGTTCAGTCCTTTCACGATCTCATCCAAAACCACAATGGCATAAGATCAGTTGACAAGCCTCCGCGGGGGGTGGAGCCTAAACACTTAATTTCACGTGTGTGTGAGTGTGTAAGTGTATGAGTGTGTGAGTGTGTAAGTGTATGAGTGTGTGCGTTTTAAATAATCATTTAAAACAGTAACGTGTTAAATTGATAAAGCGTTTTGGGGTTGTCACGACGCGTAATGTGATGACCCGGTGGGAATCGTGTTTTTAAAGTAACTAAAGATCAGAGGGGATCGTGTAGCTACTCACTCTCATGGGAAAATGATTTGGGGATTATGTAAAGATCTCGAAGCGTTCATTTAAATCTTTGATCTCTGAATATTTCACAACAAATAAAACGGGACAGTCCTTTCAAATGATTCAGGCATTAAACTATCAAACATACCAATGTTCCTTTATTCAGTTCTAAAAGAGTTTAACTAAACATACATCCAAGAAATAGTTTACACAAATGATATTTGTAGGCTACTATTAATATTGTAAATATCTTCACGTGCATTCGTCTGCTGCTATATGTCGATATTTACCTACAGTCATAACAAGTGACTCAAATGCACATCCAATATAAACTCAAACAATAGAGCAATTTACTTAAATCAATGAGGGGTATTCATTTAAAATTGGTGTGTACCTAAACAATACATTCTGATGATCGTGTGACGTGTTGAATGCTGGGGCAATAAGCCCTCCGGAGACGAAGATAGATTGTGAGTTAGGTGTGGGAGCTGCGTGAGGAAGCCGAGTTAGGGTCGCCGTTATTTTAGCATCACCGGAATCTCCAAAAAGAACACATCACGACTAATGTTATAATGTTACCTGCTGTAATGGGGCTATTGTGCATGACAGTGGACTTTATTGGTATCAGAAAGGACATGGACTGATTATTATCCTGGTGTGACTTTGCGGCCGCTGGAATCACCCGCTCCTGCACTTCATACCCAGGGAGGGGTCTTGCCGACCCAGGACAAGGGAAGTGTTTTAAATGATTATATGTAACATTGTATGGATGTATTGTCTGGCTCTGTCCCCAGTGCGGGAACTGTATTGGGAAAGGGATCAGGGGAGGGAGGGTGTTGCGTCCTATGGGTGTGCGAGACTGCAGCGGGTGTTTAACACGTGACATTATACTCATTTAAAATGGCATTTATTTTCAAAAACAGTATTTTAGCAAACAGTATGTTACTAAAACGCAAAGTATTTTATTTTTTATAGAATTCTGACTACATTTTTATTTTAACTATCAGATAAAATGCCGCAAAACACACATCCATTTAAATATGAACAAATAGTTTAACAAAATAAAAGTTGTGTGTTTTGAATTATATTACTAAACACGATAAAGCATTTCACATAGTTTAAATGTATCTTTAACATGTGTTGTCTTGCATTTTTACTTCTGACAAAGAGAAGTGTTTTTAAACATTAGATTGTCTAACATATCTCTCGCATTACCCCTTTAAAGATGCTGAACAAAAAACATCAAATGTATTTAAAACTTGTATTTCAACAAAGAGCATTTTAATGAAATAGCAAACATTCATTGTAAAATGTAACAAAGATTCTTACATTTTTCCACCCAAAGTCTTTCAATCGACACTGAGCTCTTACAGGAAGTCAGAGGTCTGGGGTGGGAGGTCTTTCAGAATACGCACACACCCCCCTCTCGTTTACAACACCTCCGTTTCTAACCAATCCTTCAACATCGTTCTGACTTAAACTCACATGGGGTTCATTCGTGTCTGATGAAATATTGCTTTCACCACCAGTCTGTACCGCATCAACAATCAGCTCATCCTCATTATTAGTGTTCTTGTGCATTTTTATCATCGCTTCTAATCTTTCACAAAGGGTAGGTCGTGAGACCCCCACTTCGTCATTATATTTTTGGATCATGTCTTCTAATTGTTGGCACACAGAGCGCGAGGGGTCTGATGTTAATGTGGATGAACTGTGTGATGCTGGTTCTAGCGAATGATTTAACATTTCACAGTCTTTATCGCC
Organism: Xyrauchen texanus; assembly: GCF_025860055.1. NCBI lineage: Eukaryota > Metazoa > Chordata > Actinopteri > Cypriniformes > Catostomidae > Xyrauchen > Xyrauchen texanus. Next base: position 64,123,828 of record NC_068276.1, on the reverse strand, counting down.
ATTAGAATCATTTAGACTTCTTCTCTGCGTTTGAATAATAGCCTCTAATCTAGCATTTAAATCCAAATAGGCAGGCCCTAAAACCTCCATCTGATGATCAATTATGCTTTGTAGCCGTTCAATATTTGACGAATGATCGTATCTAGTTCTTGCAGAAGGATTTTGTTCAAATTCATCATCTGAATGTGCTCTTTTACTCGTCATATTGAAATCTTTTTTCAATTCAGTTTTATTCTCCACTGATTACACAAATCTACTTTATGAAAAAAAACAATCACAGATCAACTAAATAAAACAAAACACAAATCTATCATAAACACAATTAGTTATTTTCTATTACCTATGACAGCGTTATTGATGTTAGCCAATATATTTAACCGAAATCACACCCCCCGCATCGTTTAGCACAGGCCCACCGGGTGATGAGACAGCATTATCGGTGTTGTCTGGAAGTATGGGGTGGCTGAGGGCGTCCCAATCCCTCATGAACGCATCATTATCGAAGATTGCTGTGGGGTTTTGTCAATTTGCAAACTGGTAGCGTACAAATCTATATAAAGAATGAGAATATGTGTATTAGCAAGGGGGTTACCATTTTTAACAATGTTAGTGCAAATCATACTCACCAACTGATGCGTTTAACACAGAAGGTATTTGACGTGACTGTGTTTGATCGGTTCTCCGTTCTCCTGATAAAGATTGTGTCTTGTACCGTTTCCAGCTGTACACCTCTGTTGACAGATTTGCTCTGACCCGTTGTTTCATTAATTAACGGTTCAGTCACTGAAAATGAAAAATAATATAGACACATGAGCTCTAAACACTTCTAATATATAAATACATAAAAAATGATATTTACGTAACTTACACAGTTGATCGATGCAGTCCAGGTTTTCATATTCGTTGATAGGTCCTGAATTACGTACAAATAAAATTATTTAAACACCTGTTAAAAATCAAGTTACCAAAATGTAAGTTTACCTGTAAAGCACCAATATTTAAGAAAAATCACATACTTCTGAAAATAAAAGCCGTTGTAAAGAGCAATCCCCCGTGTTCTACAGATGCGTCTGGTTCAGCTGTAAATGATGACCACAAACACTTGAGGTCTGTTTAAATAGGTTGAGTTCTCCCCCATAAATGATCTGTCGTCACCTAACACTCACTCACGACGTCACACCCGCATCATACGAACAGCTGGAGGTGCAGACACCAATTCACGCTTCGTGACATGAGTTCACAATCACACCACAGCTATCTGACGCCATCTTCTGTTTAAATCTGGGGTTCATGATGCATCGCGACAAACTCAAAATGACTTATCAGTTTAAAACACATTTTATTCATGTGTCTTTTATATAATTCTCAACAGAAAAATACACTTCCCTTAAACTAGACAACGATTGATCTCATTTTGCTTTCCATATATTTAACGAATGCAAGTCTTTCTGTCTTGTGATTTAACTCACCAGTTGTTTTTAATCAGACTATTATTGATTGTTTTTATTTATTTTAGTAGAGGAACGGATATTTATTACCCTGATATGTAGTACAAAACATTAATTGAGTTAAAGATTTCTTGGATGTGTGTTTAGTTAAAACACTACGTTCACTCACTCACGACGTCACATCCAGCTAACAGCTGGGATAACAGATATCATTTACATACACACTCACACACGCTCATACACACACACACGTACACACACGTACACAGGTGATATTACCCTTTTTGATTAAATGTACAGCCTTCCAAAGACTGTCGGGATTACAATGAAAGTTTGTAATTAGGTCAGATAGTAACTGATTTGACTGTCCTGACAGCAGATGTACACTACTGTGCCAAACTCCGAGGTCATCCTTAAAATTCTTATTAAAGTCTAAAACCTTATTAAAGCCAGTTTATTATTCCCATCTTTTAGAGGAGCTAAAATATTCTGTTTAGAACCTGCCTTAATGTTAGCCCTGCACCAGCTTGTTGCATAAGTTAGGACCTCTTCTATAGACAAAGAGGGGAAGATCATTAAAATCAGAGGGGTTACCAGGATATCATGTTTGGGGGGCATTTGGCTTGTTTGGGGGGCAACATAAACAATTGAAAAAAATCGGCGCAAAATGAAGCTATACTACACACAATCTGTTTTAGTGCATATCTTTTTCTAAGCCAGGAACCCAGAGATAGGCACAGGGCCCCTATTAGACTATAGGGCGCTATCACATAAAAGTGAGTTAAACCAGGTCAACATTAATAATATAATGATGATATTATTATTATTATTATTGACAGATTCATATATCAGATCACGGTGATTGCCTGGTGATGAGTGACAGGTGTTTGCTTGTGAGAACACGTGCTACACGAGTAGGCAACCGAGACGAGAGAGTTTTTGAAATGAATCTGAAGTCACGTTTGTATAGACAAGAGGTAAATTAATTTGTTTCTTCTTCTAAGCTGTTCCAGACTTAGGTGCTACTTTTAGGGCTAAAATGCTTCGTGAATTACTCTTAATAAACACATTAGGAGTCTAAAGTTGATACTTGTAGCCTCTTATAAGATTCTTTGTGAATGCGGACCCAGGTAAAAACGTTTGATATGCTCGTTTGAACGGTATGAGAACAGTATTTTAATGTTATTCTCTGGTTGTAAGTGGCTTTGGATAAAAGCGTCTGCTAAATGAATAAATGTAAATGTAAACAGGCCTATATAAAAGAAAACATAACATATTAGGCTACAGGGGGTCAGGAGACCTAGAGAGTTGAAATAAAAGCTATTTTTGTGAAACTATTAGAATTGAAATTATGATATGATTAGCAGAGGCAACATAACTTTCTTTTATTTATTTTTATTATTATTTTACCCTTTTTGTGAACTATTGTAGTACATCCAGTGTATCCCATCTACAGGACCAGTCTGCGGCTAGTCTTGGCAAATTCAGAAACAAACTGATTCATGTCCAGACCTTTTGTGATTTTCTTTTCATGTGCCAAAATGACCAAATCTCTCTTCCTTGAATGCAGCATTGATCTCCGGAGAGGGGTGAGAATGCGGCAATTTTTTTTAATGAACGTTCTAGTTAGGACTGTTCATTTTTTATTTAAGGGGCTACTGGAGGAGTTTTGAGATCGATAGTCAAAATAGACTTAGATAAATGTATTTAATTAAATACTACTATTTTTCACAGTCTCATTTTTACTTTAAGACCGGGGTAAAGCAAGGAAAACTAAAATTTACCTCAACAAGGTGGGATAATGAACAACTTTAATCTCATTCGTGGAAAAACAAGTTCTTTGTGAAATGCAAGATTTATTGTACTAAAATGTAAATGCAAAAGAAAAGGTATGAGTCTGCTGTTTTTGTCCATTTTAAGTTTTAATTTAAAATGTTTGCGATTTTAATATAAATACATGGTTAAATATTTTTCCAATTAATTGCTCGAGCAAATGAATATATACATCTGTATAAAAGTAATGCATTGAATACGTTGATTAAATTGGGTTTTAACGTGAATACGTCTATTAAAGAGTGTATATGTGTACAAAGAGAATCGCAATGCAGACAAAACTTTTTTTTTTTTAAAATAAAAGTTGTTAACTTCTGGATTTGAAATAAAAAAAATAGTGAGTATGCCTATGTGTTTCTGGTACAGTACAGCCGCGGATCAGTTACAAAGTAACGCAGTGAAAGCATCTCGTGCGCCGCATACAGTGCACTGCACACTGCTTTCTCATCGCTGCACATTCTATCAGCTGCAGTTCTGGCGCCTCGATCAGTCCCCGAAAACTCCACGTACATTCACATCATATGTTAATGCAGCGGTAGAGTTACACTCACAGGACACTGCACTTATTCGCAATCACAAAAGTTCATTGTTTGCTCGTGCTTTAAAGCTCTGCCAGGTAAACATTTCATTGGCGTTCTGTTCTGACATAATGCAGTTTTTCTGAGTGTAGCAGACTTCAAATGGTAACCTCCGGACACCACAGAAACACGACCACACGACGACTGGGATGATGGACACGTGCAATGTATTCACCTTTAAGTAGTGAGGCAATATTAGCATACAGACATCGGAAGGCCTACTCTCTCATTCCCCTGCTTCTCCGTCCGCATACACTATGCGTCTGCGCGCGAACGCTTTAACAAGGGCAATACATGTCATTTAATGTGTAAATGTCGATGCTGAATTACCCCACATAACAGGAATGTACACACAGAAAACATAAATGGAACATATTTGTAAAAGTTAACATACAAATATACTGTAAATTCTCAGAAATGCACTAATAAATGTACTGTAAACTCTTAAGTGCATCAGAATTTGATTGTTGAACTACTGTGTGTAGGGCTGGGACGGTTACCGCATTACCGCAATACCGCGGTCACGTGACTCCAACCGCGGGTCTGAGCTTGTCACCGTCGTCACCGCAAAAAAACAAAAACAAAAAAAACATTGGCCTGCACATGTGTGCACGTTGTGTCTAATGACATGGATTCGTTGTGTCTAATGACATGGATTCATTGATTCTAATGATATGGATTATGTCTAATGATATTAGCCTACATGGATTCAAGGTTTTCTAAACAAAACTTATCAAAATATGGAGCAAATCCGACCTTTCGCGAGTTGGGGAGCGCAATGTTCCATGACACATAATAACATTGCATTTGTATTAGAGATGCGCGGATGGGCTATTATTATTTAATCCGCAACCGCATCACAAAACTCATCTGTCCGCACCAACGTTTTTTGATAAATTTTCAAAACCGCATCCGCGGCGCTGACTGTTTTAAGGTCTGAGCGATGCAAGGCGCTGCTGCCGCGAGGCTAGAAAGCTCTTGGCTGTTCTAGAAAGGAGACTGATCCAATGCAGCAAAGATATTTTAAAGGCTAAAGTCCCTAGTAGGCTATAGCCTATTGGCTATGTTGTATCCCCAGAATATCAGCAGTGAAGTCCGTTTCCGATTGGCGCACAGGGATAAAAAATAAATAAATAAATAGTAACGCACATCGGCAAACCTGACTACTAGGCTACTGTAGCCTAAAATTTTATCATTTTGTTTTGAATTTTGTTTAAAATGCATTTTAAGATTTCTATGTATTTCTCATGTCTGTGAGGCAGTAGGCCTAGCCGCCGAGTTTCGGTTCATTTATGAGAGAGCTCACGCGCAAGAGATCGCATCGGCGCTTCCACGTCCTGCTGCTGATTATATGTCTGCTATATTTGCTTCTTATTTATTAATTCCATGCAATTAGTTAATGAAACAGTGATTAAAATTAAGATACAATTTATACAAAACGAAATTTTAAGTTAAAGAAAGGCTTTCTACAAAACAAAACTTAATAAAGTGGTCAAAATCATGTCTGACCCATCTTCAATGCGAATGTATCTGAGAATAATCTTAAATAAGGAAATCTATACAGTGATTAGTTCATGCCAAATTACTGCTTGATGAAAATTTGACTATTTAAAATTGTGCTCGTTTTTTTTCTTCGGATGTAGGTGACAATATTTAAAGTCTGTCTATCAAAAGCGACTTCTGATGTGTGCGCCAAAGTCTGTCGGGGGACTTCTCTGATCCAATGTAATGTATTTAATGCGGTTTACCGCGGTTAGAAAAAATCCATACCGCCCCAGCCCTAACTGTGTGTATAATAAAGTTTTTCCCACAAGCCTCACTGCATGAAAATATACCTCAAGGCAATTAGTATGAATACAGCCTAATATATACTGAGGTACACAACTATCAAATTAAGTTCACAAATTACATAATAAACAGTCAAATTAATAATCACAAATTGAAACATCATACCTTTAACAGAGTAGTGAGGCAATATTAGCACACAGACATCGGAAGGCCTACTCTCTCATTCCTGCATTGAAGGATACACGTGAAAATGAAGCGCTTACTTTAACACGGTTAAAAGAGCCACTTTCAAGGAAAATAAACGAATCACACTGATACACAATACGACATAAACCCTTAGCAGCGTTTTAACATCATAAATATAGTGATTACATTACAAGAAAACAGCAAATGCAAGACAAATATGAGAGAGAAAAATTACCCCTGCTTCTCCGTCCGCATACACTACGCGTCTGCGCGCGAACGCTTAAAGGAGACGCGATATAATGTCCTTCGGTGTCCCACTAATTAAGGCCCCACATACAACAATTGGTAGGAACTCCCGATCGGAACTATTGAAAATAATGAATTTAAGTTAACAGTTTAAACAACATTTCTCCTTGCACATAAAAAATATATAAAATTAAACTCAAATGTCTAAATCGACCGGCTACATGAGCGCGTACTAGGGTTGCCACCTATGTCTGATAAAAAACCTGGACAAATCAATGACCCGGCCACCGCTTTGCTCACAAGTGAAAATGTCCATTAGACATTAGACTCAGAAGACACAATTGGTCGTTGTGCAGTAAAATTGTGCATAGTCGAGAATATTTTAAACATCTCAAGTATTCTCACTTATCTTAACTTATAGCTTACCTGGTTGCTTAGATACTGGTGCTTGTGCTTGCTTTTGCTTTGCTAAAGAAATAAGTAGAGGGATGACATTAGATTTGCATTTACCATACCTTAGCCACATCTATAGCCACTTTTATTTAGTATGTCTCAATCAGACATTGGAATAACAAAATCATACATAAATGGGCCTTAGCTTACCTAGTCTTCCATCTATACTTGGCGTTTCCCTTTGCTGCAGCTATCAGTGGTTTCTGTTCTTCAATGAATGTCTTGAATTCAGTGCATGACAATTTGAAATTCAGTCTGACCTGAAGCTCAGACTTCACCATTGCAACTAACAGTCTGTTTCTTTTATCGGACCAAACATCCTCCATATGACTGAACACTCTTTCTGCATAGGCATTACTGACTGGTATGGAAAAACAAAAGCAACTACTTTCAACAGCTCAGTGGATTCAGTTGCCTTGCTAAAAAAATTATTTGTTTTAGCATGGTCATCCAAAGCAGTTTTGCCTTCATGTTTAACCAGAATTTTAACTGAGCATACGGAGCAGGTAGCATAAAGTGGGTCGCCTGGTGTTGGCTTTAGCCATGTGGAGTAATTGTCATTTTTCAACCAGTCATTATTAAAGTATGTCGAACGTTTAATTTTCTTTTTTACTGGCCTGTCCGTCTTTGTGAACACACTGTCATCTTCGTCTTCCGTCTCGCCACCCATGTTAACGCTAACGAACGACGCTGACGTACAATCTTCTTCACACTGCTTCTCAAATTGCCGCCTGTAGTAACTGGCTAGCTGCCAAGGAGACAGACGCGCTAGATGACCTACGTCACGTCACACGTCCCAGAGCCAATGATAGCGGATTCTACACACAAGAGACACGGACCACTCTGTGCACAACGCATAGGCTATTTCAAGTGGAGAGAAAATAGATAGTTGAATATACATATTCACGTAGCCTTTCGAAAACCGGGACATTTAGTGTCCCGGGAGAGTGGATAAATTTCCCGGGACAGGTTATTAAAAAGAAGGACAATCCCGGTAAAACCGGGACAGGTGGCAACACTAGCGCGTACGCCGAGCTCGCGCGCACTTTGAAACGGCGCCAAAACTGGATTTTTGTTGTGTCAGACCTCACTCATCTGCTAGCGATGGAAAAATATGCACAAAACAATCCACTTTTAAATTGTAATTTATCATCAGATGGACAGATTATTTCTCAAATTCTCAGGGGAGGCAGAGCTTATCCTAGGGGAGGCACTGCCTCCCCCAGCCTCCCCCTAGACACGCCCCTGATTAAAATGCTGGGTATGCTAATGCTTATGCCAGATCAGAGGCCAAAATAGTGTTTAAGAATAGTGTTCTAACAGAGTAACTTTTACCCTATTTGACACTTTTTTGTAAAAGATCAAACTAGAATTGAAATGCACCTTGGTAAGCCTCATCAACACACTGTAAAGAGTAGGCTCTGTCCCGAAAGCTTTATTTTTCATTGCAGCAGCTTTATCAATTAGTTCCTCATTAGAATGACATCTGAGCCTAAATTACTCTTGGGTATTCCAGAGCTCGATGAGCACCACCCCGCCACATCAGTCACCACCCCGCCACATCAGTCACCACCCCGCCACATCAGTCATCACCCCGTCACATCAGTCACCACCCCGCCACATCAGTCATCACCCCGCCACATCAGTCATCACCCCGTCACATCAGTCACCACCCCGCCACATCAGTCATCACCCCGCCACATCAGTCACCACCCCGCCACATCAGTCACCACCCCGCCACATCAGTCATCACCCCGCCACATCAGTCACCACCCCGCCACATCAGTCACCACCCGCCACATCAGTCACCACCCGCCACATCAGTCATCACCCCGTCACATCAGTCACCACCCCGCCACATCAGTCATCACCCGCCACATCAGTCATCACCCCGTCACATCAGTCACCACCCCGCCACATCAGTCATCACCCCGCCACATCAGTCACCACCCCGCCACATCAGTCACCACCCCGCCACATCAGTCATCACCCCGCCACATCAGTCACCACCCCGCCACATCAGTCACCACCCCGCCACATCAGTCATCACCCCGTCACATCAGTCACCACCCCGCCACATCAGTCACCACCCCGCCACATCAGTCACCACCCCGCCACATCAGTCACCACCCCGCCACATCAGTCATCACCCCGTCACATCAGTCACCACCCCGCCACATCAGTCATCACCCCGCCACATCAGTCATCACCCCGTCACATCAGTCACCACCCCGCCACATCAGTCATCACCCCGCCACATCAGTCACCACCCCTTCACATCAGTCACCACCCCGCCACATCAGTCACCACCCCGTCACATCAGTCACCACCCCGTCACATCAGTCACCACCCCGTCACATCAGTCACCACCCCGCCACATCAGTCACCACCCCGCCACATCAGTCACCACCCCGTCACATCAGTCACCACCCCGCCACAGGGTCATTTTGTTAAAATTTTATGGAAAGGAAATGAAATGTTACATAAATGAATGTTGAATGATGTTCTTGTTGTGTGGACTAATCAGATAAATGTAACATTATTTGTATTTTTTAAGTGAATTTGTTTTTTCAGTACAAACAATGAGGCCATTGAAATGTCGAATTCATATTTCAAGATTAAAAATCTAAGAATAATTTGTTTTTTATTAAATTACAGACTTTCTATTGATGGTTTCCAAAAAGGGACATTTTACTATTAGGAAAACATTAGATTTTAAAAATCAATTTCTTGTGGTACTACTCTAAAGGGGTGGTACAAGAAAGGCTCCCTTGCCTGAATAAAAAGGATAATATTAATAAGGATTTTGTGCCTGAGGTGGGAAAATAAATTAACATATCTTTCAACTTGTAGGTTTAAAAAAAATAAAAAATTTAAAAAAAGTTTGTTCTTCATGAAAAATTAGAAGATTTCAAAGTGGAAATGGCACCCGTTTGGTAGAATGACTCAAAAACAAAAACATATAAATGAGCATATTCCAGTGCAAAAGTAGAACCCATGAATGTTCCTTTACATTGTAGGAAGAAATCTCCAATGAAGGAGAAGTAGTTCAGTTTAAGGACCAAATCAGCTCACAAATAAATGTACAGGGTTGTAGTGCTTCCTCAGTGCAGTCTTAAATAATACTCAAGAGCCTCAAGACCTCTTACAAGGAAGATATTTGTGTAGAGGCTTTCCACATCTAAAGTGGCCAGAATAACATCATTGGGTAACTTTTTTAATGTTGATGTCTTGTTGAATAAATCAATCTTTAATATATGATGGAAGCCTCTGAACAGATGGTTTAAGAAAATGATCAAAATAGTTAATTAATAGATAATGGCTCTAGTAGACAATCATTGATGGGTACAAATTGGCCTTTGGGTTTAACCAACCAAGTAGAGCAACTGTTGCAGGAAGCATGATAGAAATGTTCAGAAGGACTCCCTCCCATACACTCACTCATTGCCTAGACTAGATCTGCTCATATTTGGCTGCTTCAACTCAGTTTTGATTATACTTATTATAATTACACAATTTGTGATTATGTCTTACATTTAACTAACTGTGCATCAGAACACTCATAATAAATTAGGTAGCCTATATTTCAATCATTTTTAACTACCTAAAATCAGTGCATATGAACTTAAACATTTGGAGCCTCTGATACTGGTTTCTAGTGTTGTAATACTAGTGTAAGTCAGTTACAGGCTGCTTAATTGCTTGTTAAGCTGCAGCCAATCACAACACTGCCTCCCCTCCTCCACTCATTTGCAGCCTCTTTGATCTTTTGGATGCGGACGGTGTAGTAAGATGAATCGCGAAGATTACGTGAGTGCCATGAGTAACCACTTTAATAATATAATTGAACGATTTCAGGACAGACAGGAGCAGCCTAGTACTTCTGCAACTCTTGTAGAAAGGGGAGTACTTTGAATTAGCTGGCAAATATCTGTAAAGGACCCCAATTCCCCGTGTGTTTCAAAAGGTTTTACTTTAAATTTGTGTTCCTCATGCAACTCTATTAATGCTATTGGAGTCTCCTCTTAAGTTAAATTACTCCATCAAATGTTTATGGTTAAGTAAATCATGTTTAAGTAGTGTTAATAAAATATTCTGTGTTGTCTCAGTGAATTTCATTGGGGAGACAGGTTGTAGTGTTTGCCAACATTAGCCTAACTATGTAGCAAGCTAACGTTCTATCTCTTTCACTCGCTCGCTCACTCTTACTATGTAGTTATCTTTTTACAAACAAATACAAAAATGCTCCCAATACATATTGGCCAGGGGGTCATTACATGCCATGTTTTTGATTGGCGCTCACACATTACAAGAGACTCAGGCAGTACTTCATCTCAGGCTGATATAAATCTAGACTCTGTCACCGTAATTGCCAGACTCTAACCTCTACCTCTTCCATAACCATTTCTAATCTAAACACTGGTGGGGTGCAGTGTACAGCCTGGATGGTTACACTGTTGTAGAGTTTGTTTTCAGGGAATAAAGTAAGATATGGCTGGTCGTATCGAACCACTCGAGGGTAAGGATACCAGGGTACGCCAATCCAGCTCACCTGTGGAAAACCCTCTGGGAACAAAGTTGGCTGGCATCATCCCTCAATAGTTAATCTGTGTACATGATATGCAAGTTTCTTTGCACATTTAGTAGCAAATTATGAATCCGCTGTACTGATAGGTTTGCAACAGTGGTAACTTATTACTTCATTCCTATGTTTAGACAGTAATTGTGTTTAAAGGTAAACTATATTTAAAAACACCAGGGTAATACGCCGCCATCAACATCTCTTTATAAAAAAGGAATATCCCTGCACCTCCACAACTTCACCTGTATGAGTGTAATAAAATATAGCCCTAATCATGAGAGTGCTCAATCCTGTTTGTGTCGATTTAAATTAGCCTTATAAAATACAGGGATGGTCTTAATTTGATCTTTGGAATAGTGTCTGACAGGCATGCATATTAGTTCATATCTTGTCATGTATTCTCTTTTGGCAGCATTGGTCCAGACAGGTGATTTTGGATGATCCAGCTACCTAATCACTGAAGAACACCTGAGATTCCTGCTTTCATGTGGATTTGTAACTACGCAACTTGCTGAAATCCTGGATGTGTCAGTACAGTTAAACGAAGATTGAGGTATGAACAACAATTAAGGCATACACGCACAATATATTTACCTCAAATTACAAGGCTAATGTTTAAATTATTTGATTCAAAATATTGTGTTGTCAATTAATTCACTAGATTTGTTTTCTATATTAGTATATGTTCAGTGAAATGGTCAGACATTTTAAGCTGGCAGTGGGTGTCTGTAGGTCAAAGTAAAGTGGAATAATCTAAAGTTCAATATCGTAATGCAATTCATATAGGTCAGACATTACATTTGGGTGACACACTTGGTCATTCCGAGCATAAAAACCAATGGCCATATTCTTTTTACATTCAAAACCAATAGTTTGGCTTAGTTTATTATTGAGGAAAAACACATTTTTTTCCTCAATAATTTTAAACATGTATTTTCAAGGTTTTTTTTTTTCTTCAAGGTGTAGTTATTACTGAAGCTGCTATTATTATTATTATTATTATTATTTATGTTATCTTTATCAGAAGTTTGTGTAACATGGTCACGTTCTGTAAAATGTAGTACACTTGGATTGAAATTGAGTTATTTTCTCTCCTAGGTGCTTCAACTTGTCCTACCTGATGAGGTATGAACGTCTTTCTAATGCAGAACTTGATGAAGTGGTCCGGCAGTTGTTTGGAGAAAATGAAGAGATCGGAGCAAATGCTGTTTTGACCAGACTAGCTGCTATGGGTGTTCGAGTGCAGAGAAGAAGAGTGAGAGAGAGAGATTGATTAGAATGAATCCAGCTGGATCCGCACAAAGAGCATTGTCTCACCGACTGCACCGGAGAACTTACACTGTTGCAG
>NC_068276.1:64094943-64110866 GCF_025860055.1 Xyrauchen texanus | reverse complement strand
GAACTCTTAAGAGTGTTTGGGGTTGATGTGTGTGACGTCACTGATGTGCGTGAATGTAGTTTTCTAATCAGCCGGAAGTGCAGCTCAGTGGTTTCTTGACGCACAGCGGACAGATAAACAGGAGCACCAGTACAAATTAAATGTCGTCATAGGAAACCGAATCATTTATTTCCTGGTTATTATGGGTTTTGTTTGCACAGTAAACATGTGGTATATGCAATACATATGAAACATACATGCTATAAATCTATTTTAAAAACTATCAGACAGTTTATCATTATCAGCATTTTCCACTGCAATCCTGTTATTGTGTGAAGTTAAATATTTATTGTGTGTTCTGCATGCATTGGTCTGTAGACTCTTGTCTTTCTTCCCTTTTATTTCTGTCTCTGAAGTGTGAAATGACGTTTGAACACAGGAAATGTTTGGTTTAGACAGACAGCACAGCTTAAACAGTTCATTCAAGTGACAGTATGGAGTCCAGTGTGCTGCCTCTTATACTCTGTGAGTGTTTTATTATATTCTATATTATCTTCTGTTATTTGTGTGTGTGTGAAACACATGATGGTGATGTGGGTGCACAGGTCTATACTGTAGATTTACTGTCTCAGTGTTCATGTATTCTTTATTCTGTTCATATATAAATAATGTTTGGTGTTATAGTGATGATGAGAGTGAAGACTGCAGTTATTACTGTGTGTTACAGATCAAATGCATCTGTCTGTGTTCATGTGAAAGATGATGGACTTGTGTTGTAACTCTGCTGATCATTTTTGATTTGAGATCACAACTGCAATGTCGTCATAAGCAGTGTTGCCTAAACTATCAATGAAAAGTAGCTAAAACCTGCTAAAAAGTCTAGGTGACGTCATGCGTTCATTGGCATATCCGTGATGTCATCACGTCGTATTTGCATTCTGCCTTGTGTTAGTCCTTTACATCTGTTTGCTTCTCTCCTACTTTCTGTGCTCACATACGGTATTTTAATACAGCCGAATTCACAATAAAGCTGTTCTCATGTACATATTTGTTTTGTTTCTGTTGTCAGACAACAACATGTATGAAATAGTGACTGAAACGGCGCACATTTAGACTACATGTTAACCAGTAGTCACATCCAAGCTGCTGTACTGCTAAAATCCTGATTTTATAACATCAGTTAAAGACAGCGGCTGTGTTGTGATTTCGGCTATATTTACATGTAACATTATCACTCAGAGAGAAAGTTACAAGCGACAGAATGTTTTATTGTTTCTCTCACACAGCGCGCAGCCTCCATCTGTGTAACAATGAGTGAGAAGCAAGAAAAATAATGCTCAAATTAAATTGTTTAAACAAAACAGAGGAGCAAACCCATGCAGATTATTGATTGCGCATGTGCAGCTCATTCACGTCTGTGTCAGCTGCCGTGCGGTGAACAGAATGTGCTGCTCTTCTGCCTGTCACTCACTGAACAGAGATGACGCAGAGAGAGGTGTGCTTGTGGCGGGAAAGCAAGACCTCGCGCTCGCACGGTTGTACTGGCGACTCTTCTACGGAAAGTGCCTAAGATTGTCCAAAGAGTCGCTAAATTTGTCGCTAGGGGGTTTTAGCGGTAAAAGAGTCGCTAAAGGCAAATTGGCAACACGAAATGTTTCATGAACTTGTACCGTTCACGAGCCCGTCTGTTGCCTATTGGTTAAAGGCTGCAAAACATTTCAACCAATCACTGCACTTCCATCTAAACTTCAAGCCCCTCCCCCTATCTTCAGTCACATGAGCCTTCAAGCGTTTAAACTCTGAAGTATTTAATGTAAAAACAACACAAATAATAATAATAATAACAATAATACCAGTATATTTGACATTAAGTTTAAAGATGTCTGAGATTCACTACTTTATTATGAAACCCAAAAGCACAATCGATTCATCATAATTGATTATGTATAAAATATAATCAGGTAATTACACTGATCTTGATTGTAAACTTGTGTGAAACTGATTTAAATTTGATCTCTTTGTAAACTTGTCAGGTAGGAAAAAACTTGCATTAGACATGCGTTTATGAGTGGATTTACCATTCCTATATATTGAGCTTTAACTTTTAGTTTTTAGTTCAGTCAACAGTAATTATGAACTCTCACGATCACTATACAAGATAACATTCATTAAAAACAATAAATCTGAAATAAAACAATATTGCTCTGTTATATGAGTTGGTGTGTGACTCTTAAAAGAGCCGTTTTGAAGGTGAAACTCTGTAAAGAGTCATTTACTTCTTTTGGGTGCTGCTTTTTATTCTTGGCTGTTTTCGGCTTTGTCATTTTGGGTTTGCCAGCTTTCATTGATCCAAGATGGCGGCGCGGTAGCACGCAGCTGCCACTCCGGATCCACAACGGTGCTATTTTTGTTAAAAAGCCCGACTTTTGCAACACATGGACATCGGAGCAACCAGTGTTCGTGGTCTACCATCGCCAGACACTACTCAAATATAAGAATCATGCAAAAACCAAGCTGCATGATGACCTGCAGGAGGCGCTACGCATACTCGGCTTGCTGCGGAGACCAGGCCTCCAGCCCTCGGCGTCGCCTGATGCCGGTGGCCGGGGGAGAGGACGTCGTAAGCGGTGTGCGAGAAAGCGGAAGCGCGGAAAGAGGGCGGGGGTCCATGCTAGGCTAAAACAAACCCTAGCCGGCCGGCTCTCCCGTCTATCCTGCTCTCAAATGTTTGCTCCCTGGACAATAAACTGGACTATATCCGACTCCAGCAGGCTACGCAGCGTGAGTTTAGAGACTGCTGCGTCTTTGTTTTCACGGAGACGTGGCTCAGCGACAGAGTTCCGGATGCCGCCATTCAGCTAGACGGGCTCGCCTCGCTTCGTGCCGACAGAAATACAGCTCTCTGCGGTAAGACTCGCGGTGGTGGCTTGTGTGTTTACATCAACACGGAATGGTGCAAGAACTCTATGTTAGTCTCTAGTTACTGTTCATCGCTGTTGGAGCTTGTGACTGTTAGATGCAGACCTTTTATCTACCACGGGAATTCACCACTGTTTGCATAACAGGAGTTTACATTCCCCAGCGCTAACGCTAAGGAAGCGCTCTGTGAACTGTATGGGGCTATGAGCGAACTGCAGAACGCTCACCCCGACGGACTGTTTATTGTCGCCGGAGATTTCAACCATGCAAATCTCAAGACAGTGCTCCCTAAATTCCATCAGTATGTGGACTTTGCAACGAGAGGGGCTTAACGCGCTTGATCTTGTTTACACAAACATCCCAGGCGCTGCACCGGGCGGAGCCCCGCCCCACCTCGGCTACTCAGACCACATCTCTGTTATGTTAATTCCAGCATACAGACCGCTCGTCAGACGCACAAAACCGCTTCAGAAGCAGGTGAAAACCTGGCCAGCAGGAGCCATCTCTGCTCTTGAGGACTGTTTTGAGTGTACTGACTGGCACATGTTCAGGGAGGCTGCAACATATGGCGATTCTACCAACTTGGAGGAATACACAGCATCAGTGACCAGCTACATCAGCAAGTGCATTGATGATGTCACTTTCTCCAAGACCATCACCACACGCTCCAACCAGAAGCCGTGGATGACTGCGGAGGTGCGACGCTGCTGAGGTCCCGAGACTCCGCCTTCAGAGCAGGCGATAAGGCAGCCCTAAGAACAGCTAGGGCCAAACTGTCACGGGCAATCAGAGAGGCAAAGCGCCGCACACGCCCAGAGAATCCACAGTCACTTCCAGGACAGCGGTGACACGCGGCGCATGTGGCAGGGCATCCAGGCCATCACCAACTACAGGACAACATCAGTTGCCTGTGACAAAGATGCCTCCCTTCCAGATGCGCTGAACGACTTCTACGCCGGGTTTGAAGTGCAGAACGACGTGATGGCGAGGAAGTCCACCCCTCCTCCCAACGACCAGGTGCTCTGTCTTACCACGGCAGATGTGAGGAAAACTCTACGTAGAGTCAACCCACGGAAGGCTGCTGGACCAGA
This sequence comes from Xyrauchen texanus, assembly GCF_025860055.1. Lineage (NCBI taxonomy): Eukaryota > Metazoa > Chordata > Actinopteri > Cypriniformes > Catostomidae > Xyrauchen > Xyrauchen texanus. The sequence goes on along the minus strand of NC_068276.1, from coordinate 64,106,877 downwards.
CAACATTCCTGGCAGAGTGCTCAGAGGATGTGCAGACCAGCTAGCAGATGTTCTTACCGACATCTTCAACATCTCTCTGAGCAGCGCCGATGTTCCAACGCGCTTCAAGGCCACCACCATCATCCCCATGCCAAAGAAGTCTTCAGTGTCCTGCCTCAACGACTACCGTCCCGCCGCGACTTACACCCATCATCATGAAGTGCTTCGAGAGGCCTCGCCATGAGGCAGATTAAGACCCAGCTGCCCCCTCACTAGACCCACTGCAGTTTGCGTGATCGTTCAAACCGCTCAACGGACGATGCCATCACCACAACCCTCCATCTGGCCCTCACCCACCTAGACAATAAGGACTCATACGCTCGAATGCTGTTCATAGATTTCAGCTCAGCATTCAACACAATCGTTCCCCAGCACCTGATTGGAAAGCTGAACCTGCTGGGCCTGGACACCTCCTCTGCAACTGGATCCTGGACTTCCTGACTGGGAGACCTCAGTCAGTCCGGATCGGGAACAGCATCTCCACCACCACCACACTGAGCACTGGGGCCCCCAGGGCTGTGTGCTCAGTCCACTGCTGTTCACTCTGCTGACTCACAACTGTGCAGCAATGCACAGCTCGAATCACATCATCAAGTTCGCCGATGACACGACCGTGGTGGGTCTCATCAGCAAGAACAACGAGTCAGCATACAGAGAGGATGTGCAGCGGCTGACGAACTGGTGTAGAGCCAACAACCTGTCCCTGAATGTCAACAAAACAAAAGAGATGGTTGTTGACTTTAGGAGAGCACAAGGTGAACACACTCCGCTGAACATCGACGGCTCCTCTGTGGAGATCGTCAAGAGCACCAAATTTCTTGGGGTTCACCTGGCGGAGAACCTCACCTGGTCCCTCAACACCAGCTCTATCACCAAGAAAGCCCAGCAGCGTCTCTACTTTCTTCGAAGGCTGAGGAAAGCACATCTCCCACCCCCCATCCTCACTACATTCTATAGAGGGACTATTGAGAGCATCCTGAGCAGCTGCATCACTGCCTGGTTTGGGACTTGCACCGCTTCGGACCGCAAAGCCCTGCAGAGGATAGTGAGGACAGCTGAGAAGATCATTGGGGTCTCTCTTCCCTCCATCAAAGACATTTACAAAAAACACTGTATCCGCAGAAGCAACCAGCATTGTGGACGACCCCGCACACCCCTCACACAAACTCTTTACCCTCCTCCCGTCTGGCAAGAGGTACCGAAGCATTCGGGCCCTCACGGCCAGACTGTGTAACAGCTTCTTCCCCCAAGCCATCAGACTTCTCAATACTCAGAGACTGGTTTGACACACACGTGTCCTGAGTTGCACTTTAATAACTGTCACTTTATAACCGTCTGCTACCTCAATAACTGCTATATGCATAGAACATTATCTCATAGTATGTTATGTTTACATTTTTAGAAACTGTCATCTTTTTGCACTACTGAGTACTGGTCAGCGCTGCACTGTCTATTGTCCTGTTCATTGTCAGTAATTTGTTGTACTGTCCCGTACTTTTTGCACATGTTTGCACGTGCACTTTATATAGGTAGTTTATATAGGTATTTTATTTCGTTGTGTAGTCTCATGTGGTCCTATGTTGGTCCTTTGTTGTTTTTATGTAGCACCATGGTCCTGGAGGAACGTTGTCTCGTTTTGCTGTGTACTGTACTAACTGTATATGGTTGAAACGACAATAAAAACCACTTGACTTGACTTGACTTGGTCTTTTTGGGACTCTTGGCTGTTTTCTTGGGGGCTGCTGACTTTTTCGTCTTCTTTGGGCTCTTCGTTGCCTTGGCGGTTGCAGGTTTCTTCACCTTATTCGGAGATTTTTTAGCAGCGGGTTTCTTTTGGGACTTTTCCACTGCACGGTACAACTTGAATTTTTTGGGGTTTTCCACTTTGGATAATACCTGGAACCTGATTTTTTTTAGGACCACCCCGGTCTAGGTTCCAAGCGAGTCGAGCCGATACTAAATGTGACGTCAAAATCCTGCAGATCACTGATTGTCAGAGAGAATCATCACTACCAGCGTCACTGGATTTCTGACACGCAAAATCAAACCGCTAGTTTTAAAGTTATCAACAGCGATAACTGTATCATTTGTTCAGGTGCCTTGCAAATTGTGAAAAATGAAATGGCTGTGTGCAAAATCACGCCATGGTCAATAAACAAGTTGCAGACAGTCCACCCATTAGCGATGAGCAAAACGAAAAAGTCTCTCAGGAAGTGTCTCAGCTGTTGGCCACACACGGCTCCCACCGGACCTTCCAACAGTGTAGGGAAAAGTTATAAAAAACTTAAAAGTGACTACAGAACCATCAAGGAAATGTGGAAGTGGTTCGACCAAATGGACGAAGCAATGGGAGAGAGAGTGCCCTGGACTGGTGTTGATCCACGACAGAGGATGGTATGTTCTGTTATGTTAACTCTATACTCTGCTTGAAAGCTTCACGTTATTTAGTTGAGCAGCTACTGGAAAGCTTTTAAAACAACCAGACCAATTGAACTGATACACTTGTGTAAAATCACCATCAACAACTGCTTTATGCAGCACAATGATCTAGTAGCTAACAGTTAGCAGTCGTGTTATTCTTTTGGTCAGTTTGTGTTGTGTTTAAGATGATGTCACGGCAGTGGAGGCGGTGCAACTATGATGATCAGCCTATAATCCCACCCACAATGAGATTCATGAGACAGATTCAGCAGCAAATCAGATTGATTTATTTGTTATTGGTGGGTGTGATCTTTATGATATGTCCTGGTCGAAGCCTTCTAGCTGGCCTTGCGTGACGCAATCACGCTTTACGTGATGTACGTAATTTGAAAGCTTAAGAGAGCAAGATCATTATCACTGCCGCTATCGCCATTGAGAAAGAGGTCCTTATGGATTTAAAAACACGAGATGTTCTGCATGACCGTGTGATTGCTTAATTTAATAAACAGAAAAGGAGGACCGATTTTCTCTCGAGTAAATTAGTAAGTGCTTTTTGCATTGTTATAGCAACATCAGGAGTTTTCTAAGTGCAAATTAGGCTGCTTGAGCATTCATTGTTGGTGTAATTTTTAATGTGTGTGTTCATGTATTTCATGTCTTTTATTTTGAAAAGTTTAGTTCCTGTTCATGTCATGTGATTCCTTTTTCCCTCAATGCGCATGTGTCTTGTGTTCATTGGTTTATTGTTTATTTATCTTGTTATCAGTTCTTTCTTTTCATTGGATAACATGTTTGTCTTGTTCTCCCATGTCTTGTATTTAAGCCTCATGTTTGCCATTGTCCATTGTCAAGTGTTGATGTGAGTTTGTGTTGTGTATTTCAATTTCATTTCAAGTCAAGTTTAAGCCTAGCCTATCCAAGCCATGTTTATGTTTCAAGTTTATAGTGTGTTTTATTCATGTTTATAGTTAGGGTTTTTGGTTTTCACGTTTATTAAATAAATTGCACTTGGGTTCTTCATTTCACCGTCTTCGCCATTGCCAGCTACAATGTTACAGAACACTTGACCTACAATAAACCCATTAATTCAGCTCCAGGGGACGAGGAATCGTCCCCTGGAGGACTATGTGGAGGACTTTTGCGATCTGGCTTTTGTTTCTAAGTCACTGCCCTTGTACATGACCACGGAGGTCGTTTCCAATTCTCTGCCCATGTTCACGACCATGGAGGTTGTTTTCCAGTCATCTAGGACAATTAGTTTCGAGCCTCTCACAGCTCCGCCTTCCACGACTTGGCCCCACATCATGGCCACCAAGCCCGAGTTCCACGTCATGGCCACAAAGAACGGGCTCCACCTCATTGCCACAAAGAACGGGCTCCACCTCATTGCCACAAAGAACGGGTTCCACGTCATGGCCGCCAAGCCCGCGTTCCACGTCATGGCCGCCAAGCCCGCGTTCCACGTCATGGCCGCCAAGCCCGCGTTCCACATCATGGCCGCCAAGCCCGCGTTCCACTTCATGGCCACCAAGCCCGAGTGCCACGTCACAGCCACACCATAGTCAGCTCCAGGCCATGTCACAGCCATGACAGAGTCAGCACCATGCCACATCACAGCGAGCCAGCGTCCCACGTCATGTCCGACGAGCCAGTGTCCCACGTCATGTCCGACGAGCCAGCGTCCCACGTCATGTCCGACGAGCCAGCGTCCCGTAATGCCCACACCTGCCAAGGCTGAAAGCTTCATCTGTCCAAGGGCCAGCCTTATCATTTTTGTCTGTCCCAGAGCCAGTGTTGCCAGCCTCGTATGTCCAAGAGCCAGTGATGCCAGCCTTGTCCGTCACAGAGCCTGCGCTGACAACTTTGGCTTCCAGAAGGAGGAGGAGAAAGGCTTTTGTTTCTAAATCTGACCATGTGCACGACCACGGAGGTCGTTTCCAAGTCTCTGCCAATGTACATGACCACGGAGGTCGTTTCCAAGTCTCTGCTCATGTTCATGACCACTAAGGTTGTTTCCAAGTCTCTGCTCATGTTCACGACCACTGAGGTCCTTTCCCAGTCATCTATGACACTTAGTTTCGAGTCTCCCACAGCTCCGCCTTCCACGACTTGGCCCCACGTCATGGCCACCAAGTCCGAGTTCCACGTCATGGCCGCCAGGCCCACCTTCCACGTCATGGCCGCCAAGCCCGCGATCCACGTCATGGCCGCCACGCCAGTGTCAGCTCCAGGCCATGTCACAGCAATGCCAGTGTCAATGTATCAGGTACATAAAGTGTACTGTTAAATGTATGTATAGTTTTAGAATTCTCACAAAATTGTTCATTTACATGTACCTGATATGACTGCCTAAGTGAAGTGAGTACCTTTCTCTTTAATTAATGTGATGTCATGAGTCAATATAATTTCCCGTTCTGTCCCCTCCTCTTCCTCTTTGCATTGGTGATGCAGTAAGAGGTGAGGTTATTTTGGGCTCCTGATAATCATCTTTAATCCTAATTTTAATTGTTGCTTTTATGTCTATATTTTCACTCTAATTCATGTGTATAATATTATTTGACCTATTTGTGTGTTTATTTTTGTAATTTCATCCCGATTAATTGATATTTTTGCATCTGGGCCTAAATGTTAAATGAGAGCACGTGTGACAAGTGTACATCACATTTGTTTTATAGCATTAACGAGGGCGACTTTCACTAAGAGGCTGATTTACATTTGTTTGTATATCAGGAATTAAAGATTTGTGAGCTGCCGAATGCTGTCCTGTTCTTCTCATACGCAACCCGAAAACACAACGCAGACGACAGACGAGTTACACTCCGAAATGATCACGGCACCAAGTGTAACTGGTCTGTCGTCTGCGTTGTGTTTTCGTGTTTACATCAGCTCCAGGCCATGTCACAGCAATGCCAGGGTCAGCTCCAGGCCATGTCACAGCAATGCCAGGGTCAGCTCCAGGCCATGTCACAGCAATGCCAGGGTCAGGTCCAGGCCATGTCACAGCAATGCCAGGGTCAGGTCCAGGCCACGTCACAGCAATGCCAGGGTCAGGTCCAGGCCACGTCACAGCCACACCAGGGTCAGCTCCAGGCCATGTCACAGCAATGCCAGGGTCAGGTCCAGGCCACGTCACAGCCACACCAGGGTCAGCTCCAGGCCATGTCACAGCAATGCCAGGGTCAGGTCCAGGCCACGTCACAGCCACACCAGGGTCAGCTCCAGGCCACGTCACAGCCACACCAGGGTCAGCTAAAGGACACATCTCAGCCATGCCAGGGTCAGCTCCAGGCCACGTCTCAGCCACGCCAGGGTCAGCTCCATGTTATGTCACAGCCAAGCCCAGACTGCTCCATGCCATGTCTCCCATGTCTTGTATTTAAGCCTCATGTTTGCCATTGTCCCTTGTCAAGTGTTGATGTGAGTTCTTGTAGCGTATTTCAAGTTCATGTCAAGTTTAAGCTTAGCCTAGCCATATTTATGTTTCAATTTTGTTGTATTTTTTTATTCGTGTTTATATTTAGTGTTTTTGGTTTTCACATTTATTAATAAATTACACTTGGGTTCTTTCATCTTTTTATCGTCTTCGTCATTGCCATTGCCAGCTACAACGTTACAATTGGATTACATTTTGAAAAGTAGTTCTGTGTTCCATTCAACTTGGAAAGTCAGATTTTCCAACTTCCTATTAGGAAAAGTGCAATGGAATGCATCTTGAAGTCAGAATTACAACTTGTAGGCTCGTGCAGAAATTCTCAACTCTTATTTTGCCAAGATGCAGGGTCATGATTGGCCCTCATTTTTAGGAGAAACTGTCCGCTAGAAAAAAAGTTTGTATGTCTAGCGTTCGCAATGTCTAATTCCCTTCATCTCAGGGAAACCGAGGTTACATACGTAACCGAGACGTTCCCTTACGACTCAGTACACTTGACATTGTTTAGTAAAGCATATGGGGAACAGAATCCCATCATGCCGCACTACACAACATAACTTCCCAGAGAGGAAACATGGCGCAGCAGTCTTTTGGGATGGCGATCACCATTTTTTTGGTCATTTTTGGTTAAAAAAATGTGGTTATTGATATGGGTTTCAAATATAAATTATAGTCTTTGAACATCGAGAGGTCTGTTTGTATGTTAAGACCGTTTTTGTGAAGAAAACAAAGCCCACTTAAAAGTTTATTCTTGTTTGATTTCCAAGCAACACATATATGTCTAAAAATAATTTTTATTATTTTTAGTCATGTGACTAAAAAGACTTGTGTTTGTAATGTAATTGCGTGTTCTCCCAATACGGGCATCATGTACCTTGTTAGTTAGTTTGTAACCCACCAGTAAACCCACTGAACAACATTTTTTATGTTTTTTTTTTTTTTATTGGAAATTCTGCACAACAATACAGAATGACAAGGGCCAGAGTGACTCAGGAGGACCAGGATAATTCCCAGTGGACCGTTCATAAATCAGGCCCTCATATCCACATGTTGATTAATAAACTTTCAGTCGTGTGTAGTATACCAGTTGCCAACACCCCGTAATATCCGGTATATATCTGATCATAAATGATCCTTATCCATTCCTTATAATAGAGGACACACATATCTACCGTATTTTATCATCTCACACACAAACAAATGAGAGAGTTGACTGTGAGAGACTTGCACCACACGGATGCCTCACTTGACAGAAAGATACAGCGAGAACAGAAACTTTCAGCTGAATGTTTGATCGTGCTTCAGGTAGCAGAACATCACAAGCTCAATAATGAATGTAGTCTCACATTATTAATCATTTTCATCTCTCAAATCCTCATTCCTTGCATTTTACAGCTCTCAAAAGATGAAACTCAACAAAACAAACTGCACAGAGTGCCTTTAATATTGTATGACATGCTTAAGCCCGATCTTCTTAAAGAGACAGTAACCATATTGCAGATGCCCATAACATTTACAGTCAAAATAAACGGAATCTACACATTTTGTCGTCCCCTTCCTGCCCATAACAGGCAAGGTGAGGAGCTCCGCCTCCGAGGCGAGTTCCCCGAGCGAGGTGGTGGACACTGCCCCCGCCTCTAAAGTGCCCCGCAGCTCTCCCCCTCAGGTGGAAGTGTCCGCAGGTGCGGTGTGGCGCCTGGGCCTGCCTGCTAGGGTTGCGGGATCTGGGGCACTTTCGATCCCCGACTGCCCTCGACCGGGCCGGAGTGTACCGGATACCAGTAATGATCAAGGGGGTACTCACCCAGCATTGGTGGACACAGGTTGTAATCAAACCACAGTCCACCAACACTTAGTTCAGCATGAGGCATTGGGCAGAACTTAATAGGTGAGGATGAAGTGTGATATTCACAAATACCCTATGGTGACCCTGGAGATTAAATTCCAGGGAACAAAATATAGAATGGAGTCTGCGGCTAGTTCCCGTCTCAGCCATCCGCTGATTTTGGGGACTATTTGGCCTGAACACGACGAGTTGGGTTCACATCAAATGTATGATGCACATCAAATATATCACCTCAACCTCCTGAAGTTATGGAGGGAGGCGGTCCCTCTGACCTTGGCTACAGTATTTCCGGAGAGGGTTGAGCTCAGGCCGGAGGTGAATACAAAACCTAATCATAACACCCTGGTCACTTGCGGAGACAACCTCTCACCTTATCAGCTTGCAGGGGTTGCCAAATTGCAACAAGAATTTGCAGACGTGTTCTCCCTCTACCGGGTCATACTGAACCTCATCCAGCACCACATACCGGGAGTGGTGGTACGTAGTCGTCCCTATTGCTTGCCCAAACATTTGTTTAGGTATACATTAAAATACATTTGACAATAAAATGTACTTATTTACAACAGATACAATGAAGTGTTATGGCAGCAAGCTAAAACAAAAACATATATTTTAAATGCAACACATCTACTTGGTATAAAACATGCAGTAATTGCATGTATTGTTTTGACATGTTGTTGTTTTATCGTTATCACTAACTTCACATGTGGCTTTATACATTCTCACTCTATTTCACAGCTTTTCAGTTTGTGTTTGTTTCCAGGAACACAGAACATGTCGTGTTAGCAGATCTGGTGCAGCAGTTTCACACTGTTGTCTTGACTGTCAGACTTCCTTCTTTAACTCCCTTTAACAACCTGATACTGAGAGATTTTAAGAGAGTTTTCATTGTGATCAAACACACTCAGAACTCGTAGTCTAACAGAGTTCAGTGGACTAGTGGTTGTGGTTTCATCTGTTTCCATTACGTGTGTAAGATCAGGTGTGTGTAAATAAAAGTTGAATCATAAAGTATTTTGCAGTTCAGTCAGTTGTGCTGAATGTATCGCAGGAGTCAGTAATAAGGTTTTGTTTGCTTGTTTGTTTGTTTCTGCTGATAGTTTTACTGACCACAAATATGAAATTCAATTTTTAACAAAAAATATGTTTACGCTAGGATGAAATATATATATATATATGTTAGGCCTCGTGTATTCAGATATAAGACAAAGGCAGGCCTGCACACAGTCATAAAACTTTACTGATAACAACCGTGCAAAATGAGTCCAACACGGACTTCAAATCCCACGAAACCTTGCTTACTTTATACCTATGTGTGAAATTCCAAAGGATTGAACTCTCAACTCCTATTGGATGAGGTACACAACAGAACGCCCATCAACCATGAAGTCATCGGGAGCAGAAATATGACTGAGATCCTTATGGGCGTCACGTCCAGCAACATTGCGTGCCATGCATAGACGCAGGTCATTGCTGCTCTCAGATGTAGCTTCGTTGCAAAAGGAAGTAACGTACAACTTGAAACTTTGTCCATACAATCTCCATCTCGCTGGATGATTTGAGATTACTCCGTGTTCCACCGAACACTCAAATGGATCCGAAGGAGGTCGCCGAGCAATCCACATCTTCATCCGTTTGCCTGTAAAGTGAATGTGGCAGGGCGGAGGGTGGGTCGTGATTATACACACCCGGTCCGTTATCAGGCTAATTAAGCCTCCGAGAGGGATAAAGGGCGATTGAGGGCAGTGGTGCGGGAGAGAGAGATCGTTTACGGACATGTCCGTCATGTGTGTGTTTGTCTTTTGTTTAGTTGCTCATTAAAATATTATTTATATATCCAAGCCGGTTCTCGCCTCCTCCATTCCATTGAACTACGTTACAGTGAAGAAAGAAGATTTCTCTTCCCTCTTCAAAGTTGCTGATTTCTCCACCAGCCCGTAGAGGATCAGCAGCCTTTCCGCCCGCAGACAGAGCGAGGAAACGGCCTCCCAAAGTCAAATGACGGATGAACACACATACTACTCTCATCCTCACACAATTCAAGTAAGATTTTTACGTCTGGGTAGAGATGGATTATTATAGTGTGTTATATGATGAACTTAAACAAAAAGACAAACACACAAAGGTGTCAGGCGATTCCGTAAATCTCTCTCTCTGTCCCACTGCAGTCTCCAGTCGGCCTTTATCCCTCTCTGAGGCTTGATTAGCTTGATTAGGGGTCGGATGTGTAGCATCATGACTCGGCCCTCCCTCCGCCCTGTCACATTCCTCCCTCGTTCTCTTAGGCCGGAGAGCCCCCGGCGTGACGTACATGGAGGGGCATGCTTAACGCCCCATCTACCGGCAGGTCATCCTCGTCTACATAGATGAGGGAGTGGACAAGGGGAGTAAAAAAAAATAATTTGGCACCTACATGACGTAACGGCGATCGTGCCAAATTAACAAAAACATTTTAAAAAAGAGAGAGAAAGGCCAATACAGTGGGAGAGAGACAAAAAAACTCTTACTCGCTATTTTCCTCGGCCACTCCTCCAACCTCCCTGGACGGATCGGAGGCAGTCTTCCGGCCCTTGGCGGACAGATCACCCCGCCGCTCTCAGGCGGCCAGGCTCCTCCATCCTCCGGAGGCTGCTCCATTGGGGTGTATGGTAGTGAATAAAAGAGTTAATAAAAGAGTTGAGCTCATAGTTGTGGTTTGACTTCTGCTCTGTTTCTCATCTGCAGTTTCAGTGTGGGAAGAACAAAATATATTAATACATTTCTGCATCATTGGTTTATTAGTAAGTACTGAATGATTCCACAAGCAGATTCACATCAATGTATTATACTTCCCTCTTCTTAGAAATATGTGGTTTCTACCAGTGTGTGAGAACAACAGATATTTATTGATTTCTGCAGCTTTGTTTTCTTGAAGCTCCAAATTCCTGCACAAGATGAAAATATTCACAGCAGCAGATTCAGTTCATTTACCAACATATAAATCATTCTGTGTTCAGAAAGGCCTGAATGTTGCTCCACTTCTCACTGTTATACTTCAGACCTCCTTTATTGGTCTGTAGACTCTTGGCATCACCTCTTTTATTTCTGTCTCTGAAGTGTGAAATGACGTTTGAACACAGGAAGGGTTTGGTTTAGACATACAGCACAGTTTAAACTGATCATTAAAGTGACAGTATGGAGTCCAGTGTGCTGCCTCTTATACTCTGTGAGTGTTTTATTATATTCTATATTGTGTGTGTGTGTGTGTGTGTGTGTGTGTGTGTGTGTGTGTGTGTGTGTGTGTGTGTGTGTGTGTGTGTGTGTGTGTGTGTGTGTGTGTGTGTGTGTGTGTGTGTGTGTGTGAAACACATGATGGTGATGTGGGTGCACAGGTCTATACTGTAGATTTACTGTCTCAGTGTTCATGTATTCTTTATTCTGTTCATATATAAATAATGTTTGGTGTTATAGTGATGATGAGAGTGAAGACTGCAGTTATTACTGTGTGTTACAGATCAAATGCATCTGTCTGTGTTCATGTGAAAGATGATGGACTTGTGTACATGTTGTAACTTTGATGTGTTTCATCTCTTCATATTTTATATACTTGTATCTTATTTTATTGTAATAATATTTGGATTGTCTGTTGAATCAGACATATTTCTGTTTCCGTGAGTTGGTGTTGTATGTGCTGTATCTTTAAATAGACTCTCTCCATCTTGAGCTCTCAGATCGCTCTCAACTTCTCTATTAATCTACGGTCTGTCTGCTGTTCTTATTGAACATGTTTGAGTAATGTGCAGGAGGCACTATTGTTGTAATATTGTCTTCATTATCTGAATGAGAGTCTATAAGCAGAAACTTTGCAAAAAGTTGGTCAAAAGTTCTGTTATAAAAACTTTGTTAATACTTCAAACTATTTTCCTGTAATGTATCAACAAAGGGGACAGGAAGACCAGGGCCGTATGTTGCATTGGTGACATAGGAGATTGACAGGCGGGGCCACACAAGAGGATTTTTATTATTGTTTCTCAGAAGTGCGCCATCTGTCTCTTGCTCGCCATGTATGTCTGTGTGTAAAAAGATCATCAGCTAGAAATTCTGTTATTTAAGTACACTTTTAAAACTGTGAATTATTGAATAGAACAGCTATTTCAACAGACACGTGCGTTGCCAACTGAAAATGTTGAATATATCAAGAAAATCAAATAGGCTATAC
>NC_068276.1:64074943-64089943 GCF_025860055.1 Xyrauchen texanus | reverse complement strand
TGTTACAGTATTATAAATATCTCCAGGTGAAAGTAACAGAAATATATTACTACAGTATACAACAAATCCATCAAATAATAATATTAATATCATATTATAATGACAAACTGGACAACAATAAATAATCGTTGGGTTATAATAACTAATAACAACTGAATTACTAAATGAATTTCCTAAAGGTAATTTGGGGAGGAGTGAGTCCATCTAATCTTTCAGTTAACAGCCGGAGTATATAAGCAGCTCTTTACCTGTCTTCAGTCTCAGCTGTTTCCAGCATCCCTCCACCTCCCGCTCATTCAAATAAATATTAATAAATAAAAGTGTTTTGTACAAATATATGCAGGTAAATATTGCTTTTATGTCACTGTATTGTAGAAAAACTGGAAAACCTGCATTAATTATATTTAACAAGGTTTTATTTCATAAATCTTTTGAATGTACTTTTCTACAACTGATAGGATGAATTTAAAATTAAGATTTAAAATCAGTTTTATTTATTTTTTTAAACAAAATGAAATTTTCAAAATGGGTCCCGGGTTATTCAGTTGCTTGGGACCTCAGAAATTGACAGACAAACCTGTTTAGACCGGGGAGAGAGAGAGAGAGAGAGAGACTTTACAACTCTTTATTAAAACATGTACTAAAACACTAAAATACAATGTATTTCACCCCTGTAGACGTACTGCTACAATCTGCACATACAAAGAAGAAAAAAATAATAAAAATATAGAAAATAAAATTTAAAATAACCATTAAACATCACCAATTAAACACTATAGTTTCATCTTCACATACTGACAATAAAGCACCATTCACACACCATTTAGACTCAAATTCAAATATGTTTTTTGTGATTTGATAGAATTTATGTTCCAGTCTGATTCTGGATTCAACCAAGGCAGTAAACATTTTCAGCGGCTCATATTTCTCCCCTCAGCAGCCATTCTGCAAGTCTTCCAAATGGCTAGTTTAGCTTGCCCAGCATGCAAAATTTGCCAAGGTACACTGTTCTCTGTGTTTTTGAATACTTACATCCATAAATAAAGAATGTCTTGTTAAAACAAAAACCTAGGCTTCCAAGTATTCTTTCCAATAAGGTAAACCGTGATACTAGCCTAGGACATTCAACAAAAACATGGAACACAGTCTCTGGTTTAGTACAAAAATTGCAGAACGATAAAACCGCCATATTAAACTTAGAAACAAAACTATTTGTAGGTAACACACAATATTCTCCACTGTAAATCCCCAGATCGTTTTGGAAGGGGACCTTTATACAACAGTCTCCAAGAGGGGGCAAGATCATCAGTCCATAAGATACTCTCTCCATTTTGTATCACATCTCTGAATAATATTCCCAAAATAGTCAGTCTTTACGCATATCTGATAAAACTCTCTTTTTCCAACAGCTTGAAAATCAAGCTCCTGCAGCCCCTTAAATTTCAATAACTTCCCCTCTTGGTCATCCTCTGTACAAACCCTTGGAGACACAAGTAACTTAGGGAAAGAACATTGCATCGAATCACCAGCCAGGAAACAATTTACAAAACGGAGGAATTGGGGGGGGAAATCAGCTTTCAGACTGTTTATGAAAAGTTCCACCATCCTCACAGACCTGAATCCCACCTGTTCACAAATTTCCGCTGCTGGTCTCCATTTTCTGGAAGCAATATCAATCAGATGTGCAACTGTGGTCAAACCCTTATCTATAAATGTTTTAGCAATGATATTAGACATGCAAACATTGCCACCAAGAAAGGAGTTATAAAACAGTGGCTCATTCAGGCCAAAATGGTCATTTTCTCGTCCAAATTCCTTAAAAACAGTCCAGGAATTTAAAACTGACGCATAGAATCTTACATCAGATAGGCCTATAACGCTTCGACTATACTGAAGACATCAAAAACAATTGTTTATCAAGGGAAAAGCCGACAAAAGTTCTGAGCAAAGCCAGACCAAATGACACCCATGATGGTGTATGCCCTTTAGAATAAAGCAAAGTCTGAGCAACTTTTAACCTCATAGCTTTAACTTTAGCGGTCACATCAATGAACCCTTGACCTCCTTCAGTAACTGGCAAGTAAAGAACTGCAGGGGAAGCCAATGGTGACCGTCCCAAAACAAATCTACAAAAATCTTCTGCAAACGTTGCAAAATAAATTTTGGTGGATTAAGTACATTTAAACGATGCCACAACATAGATGCAGCTAAGTTATTAATTATAAGTACTCTACCCCTATATGACAAATTAGGGAGAATCCACCTCCACCTTTGTAGACGGCCAGACACTTTATCAAATATACCTTCCCAATTATTCTCCTTATATTGATCTAGCCCCATAAAAACCCCAAGCACTTTGAACCCTTCCAAGCTCCAAGAGCAGAGCTGAGGAAGTACTGGCGGGCCTCCGTTCTCCCATTTGCCCAGCAAAAAGGATACACTCTTTTGCCAATTTATTCTTGAGGAAGATGCTCTTTGATATACATCCAGAGATGCTACCAAATTCTTAACATCCTCATCTGACCTTATTACCACTGTAACGCCATCAGCATATGCACTTAATCTAGCCGCTACCAAATCTGTACTATAAGGACACACTGTAGAAATCCCACTTAATTGACGCCTCAGAACTGCCAAGAGTGGTTCAATAACAATAGCATATAAAATACCTGAGAGGCCACACCCTTGTCGTGATACCTCTGCCAACTAAAAATGGTCTTAAAAGGGTGCCATTTACTTTTAGTATGCTATATACATCCGTGTACAGGAGTTTAACATAAGAAATAAATGATGAACCAAAACCAAAAGCATTAAAACATTTAAAAAGAAAGCCATGATCAACTCGATCAAAGGCTTTCTCTTGGTCCAAAGAAACCAAACCTACATCGAGTTTATGCACTTTAGCAAAGGAAATCAAGTCTCGAACCAAAAAAAGATTATCAAAAATTAGGGCTGGGATAAACGATTATTTTTTAAACGATTAATCTAGCGATTATTTAATCGATGCATCGATTAATCTAACGATTCATTTTTTCCAGTCCGATTCGATTTCGATTAATCGACTTGTGACAACACCGGTAATACCGGTTTCATCGGGGTGGGGAGTATAAAATGTAAAAAAAAAAAAACATTTGCTGGGAGTTTGATTGACTGGCGATCTGATCAATCAATCATAATACGCCAATTTTGTCCAACAAAGTAGTCAGGAGAGAGAAGATTAACGTCGGTGGATTTGAATAATGAATTGTAGGCTACCGTACTGACATCTTTCCGCGGTTAAAACAACAGTCCTTCTGATGTAGGCTACATTCATGTTTAGCCTATTTGATGCTATACATTAACCATGGAAAAGATGATCGGTTCACGAGCAGCTTTAACTGAGGCAATCTGTCACGACACATTAAAGAGCCACAAAATAGTAGGCCTATTTATGGTTTAATTTTCTTTGAATGTCCAAATTTGAAAGTTGAGACTTTATTAAATGTTACCTGCTTGGTCCTGTCTGTCAGCGTTGTCAGTGTCCTCTATGTATTTTTCACGACATTCATAGCTATAAGCACATTATTAATAGCTATGTTTGAAAACTTCAGGTGTCGACAATGTATTATAGCTTACTCCAACATCGAGTGCAAAGTGGGGAGTTGAAAAAACTTACGGTGCTCTGTCATCTGCAGCTGCTCCCGGTGGCGCTAGAATGGAAGGACATCTCCATTTTGCAAAGACGACATATCATGGAATTGTTTCCTTTTAAATTAAATAATTCCCATACTTTAGAGGAACGAGTGCATGCCGCCTTGCACTTCTGATAGTCTGAGGATCCACTCGTGTTGGCGCCGGCGCCGCCATCTTTGTTTTGGGTCTGACAATTCGACGCGCATATTTTGGCGCCAACGTATTTTTTGCGTCGACGTCATCCCAGCCCTAGTGCTGGTGCATTGCCGTGGTGCTAGAATGGAAAGCCATCTCCATTTTGCAAAGACGACATATCACATAATTTTTTCCTTTTAAATTAAAGAATTCCCACACTTTAGATGAACGAGTGCGTGCGCCTTACACTTCTGGTAGTCTGAGGAGCCACTCGTTTTGCTTCTACTCTCGGCGCCGCCATCTTTGTTTTGGTCTGACGAATCGACGCGCATATTTTGCGCGTCGACGTATTTTTAGCGCCGACGTCATCGATTACGTCGACGCGTCGTCCCAGCCCTATCAAAAATAGATCGATTCGGAATACAATAAGCTTGATCTAAATGAATCACTGAAGATATACAGAGTTTGAGTCTATTAGTCAAAGCTTTGGAAAATATTTTGTAGTCAACTCCGAGCAATGACACAGGGCGCCAATTTTTAATGTCTCCAAGATCACCCTTCTTGGGTAGTAAAGTAATCACGGCCCTCCGAAGGCTCACAGGTAAAGTGCCTCTTTCCAGACACTCCAAGAAGACAGATAACAGGTCCTTTCCGATCACCGACCAAAACTGTTTGTAAAATTCAGCATTCAACCCATCCAATCCTGGAACTTTGCCAGAAGAGAGTTCCTGAACAGCTACAGTCAGTTCAGCAAAAGTCAAAGGTAGATCAAGTCTAGATTTCTCCTCTTCCGTAAGTTGAGGTAAATCTTGAAGAAGAATGTCAGCCATTTCATCATCACAGGGTTCAGCCTTGTAAAGCTCTTCATAAAAGATAAAGCATGTGACATGATTCCACGATCATCAGTCACTTTTCCTCCTCCTGGAAGTTTCAAATGACATAAAATCTTCCTATTTACAGTCTTCTTCTCCAGACTAAAAAAGGATGATGTCGAAGCGTCCATATTGTTAAAGGTGGTAAACCTTGCTCGTACAAGTGTCTCTTGGGCCCTTTCTTCTAAGAGATTCCGTAAGAGAAATGTATTCCATTCGAGGATTTCAGCAGTGTCCACACCATCCGCTTTATCATCAGTGTAAAGGATGTCTTGTTCAAGCTGTTTCAATGTACTTTCCAGGATACTTTTATTATAGGCAATATAGTTCTGACAAAAAGTTTAATTTGTGTTTTGCCAATATCCCACCATTGGCTTAGGGACTTATATAGCATTTTACTCTCTCTCACGTCTCCCAAAAAAAGGTGAAGGAGTGCACAAAGTTGTGATCTTGCAAAAGTCTACTATTAAACTTCCAAAGCGAAGTGCTTAAAAGTGCTCTGTGCAGTAGAAACTTCAACAGACATGTACTGGTGATCCGATAAAGCAGTGGGCATAATACAACTCTTAAAAAACTACCCCTAACACTTTTCTGTACATAAATTATATCAAGTCTGGCTCCAGATAACATATTAGAGTTTACTTTCAACCAGGTATATTGTTTGGTCTGAGGGAAAGCTTCTCTCCCAACATCTACAAGACAATGATAAGTTAACACAGTTTTAAGTTCTTCTGACGACTGCTTATGTGGTTCTTCATGGTTCCTATCTAAGGTATGATTTATAGTACAATTAAAATCCCCAGCCAGAACAACCATTCTATCCTGCAAAACATCACTTAATGCAGTTTTCAATTTTTAAAGAAGAAAAACGCAGTTTTCAATTTTTTAAAGAAGAAAATTCGCTCTGAACCAATGCTTGAGCGTACACATTAAATAGCGAAAAAATTGAGTCCATGAACCGTTATATCAACACGCAACATCTCGACCAGGAACCAATTCAAAAACACTCACAGGATGCTCCTTATACTCTGGCCCAAAGAGAATTGCAACCCCTGCGCTAACACTAGAACCATGACTTAATATGGCCTGCCCCTTCCATTCACTCCTGCCATTGTACTTGATTATTTGGATCTGTATGAGTTTCCTGAAGAAAAACTATACTAGCCATAATATAGTCAAAAAGACTAAACCTTTTAACAGCATCTCGACACCCATTAATATTTAAAGTGCCAATTCTCATGGATGCCATAAAGAGAAAAAAGAAAAATACCCCAAAAATTGCATGCTAGCCATATCACTTTTTGCCTGGTAAATTCAGTATACTTCTTACATTACAAAGGATCTTCTTAAGGCGGTACCGTTTTGGTCTATCGAGCTCATCAAAGGTTGCCTTCCGCATAGCTACAGTACAAGACATCAGAAAAAGTTTCAAATCTGGAAAGTACGACTCAATACTGGGCTTACGAAGCCCCTTTGTGTGGTCAAGGAAGGTATTCATCTGCTGTAATGAGTAAAGTTTAGTCCTACCTTCAGAGATATTTTCCAAGTCCATCATGTCATTCCCATCATATAGTTCCTCGTCATCTTTATCGAAATCCACTTCTTGCTAAACATTATCTCCTTGACTCTGATCAATCGATTCATCAGTACTTATTTTAATATCACTTAACGTTACTTCGGGTTGTATTTGTTGTTCATCCTCGAGTGATTCGGCCTCATGTGCATCTTTTACATGTGCCTGATCCGAACTCAACTCTGGCTGTGTGACAACGGGTATGACATCAGCTACCTGGGCAACCTGAGCTATCTCCACGGAACTATTGCTGGAATTAGCCGACAGGAATCTTTCCCCATTATCCTCGAGCTAGCCACTCGGCGCTGACTCCGCGACGGCTTGTGAAAGTAGTAACGGCGCAGCGTCCGCAACGTCAGAACCTCGCTCCCACCAGCATCAACCATATTATCAGCCAAAACTTCATTAACGCCATTTCTATTACGATTCGGGCAAGTCTGTCGAACGTGTCCGACTCGCCACAAATGAAGCACTTCATGGACTCAGAACTTATAAAAATAGTGTAATCCTTCCCTTCGATAGTTAGTTTCGCCGACAAGTTCAAAGGATCGCTCTGAGAATTCAAAATCATGAAAACCTGGCGCCGAAAAGACATTACATGTTTAAGTTGGGGATTTTTGCATCCAAGCGTGATCATCTTAATGGGACTCACTAATTTACCATATCGCAATAGTATTTCCTCTAGCTTCTCATTTTTGACAAATGGAGGTACGTTTGACAAAACAATCTTTTTGATGGGCTCGACAGAGGCAAAACGGGCACAAACATTTCGTTTATTGTTAATCCGCTCTCTATTAAATCATTAACCATTTGGCTTTGACTCAAAAAATGACTATTGCCTTATTCATGCGAGAGGCAGACCTGATCTTTACGCGCCGACTACAGCACTTCACGGCCACCAGGCAATCCTCTACTGACACAGACGCATCAGGCATACATTTGCAACCATGTCTGATAGTCAGTTATAGAAATCACCCGCATTAGTCCCCATTTTCCCCACTCTCTGACCGAAGTCAGCCAAAATAATCCTACCACTTAATAAAACTAAATTCAAGAAAGAGAGGAGAAAAAAAAGGAAAAAAAGAAAATTAAGGAAAAAACACTCAACAACACCGCTCCCCCACGCCAAACTCCGTTCACTCACTCCCGGCATATGAGAGAGAGAGTGAGAGAGAGAGAGAGAGTGAGAGAGAGAGAGAGAGAGAGAGAGAGAGAGAGTGAGAGAGAGAGATGAGAGAGAGAGAGAGAGAGAGAGAGTGAGAGAGAGAGAGAGAGAGAGAGTGAGAGAGAGAGTGAGAGAGAGAGAGAGAGAGTGAGAGCGAGAGAGAGAGTGAGAGAGAGAGAGAGAGAGAGAGAGAGAGAGAGAGAGAGAGAGAGAGAGATAATTAATTCATCATTAGTGATAAAGTTCTGAATGAAGCGTAATGAACTTTGTCAAACATCGGTTATACACGTCGCTGAAATCACGAGCTGCTCAGTGTCCAAAATGTTCGTGTGCATTTAATTGTGTGATTTAAACATTCATTCAACATGATAATGTGTCTGATATGAAAAGAAGTCAAATCACTTTGAATATTATTATTATTTTCAGAGCTGTTCAGCTGCAGGTGAAGATAACTATTTCAAACAGACTTTATATCATCCTCATAACACACCTGTCACATGTCTCATTTCTACACTGAACAGGTATTTTTGTGTATCAGTCAGTGTTGCTCTTGTTTGGGTCGTTTATATCCACATTCTTCATTCTCAGATTTGGGTTAATATCTATTCCTGTATATTACACGTCACAACTGAATGTTGACAGCACGACTAAACGGGTGACCGAAACCCCTCTTCACTTAAAACACGAGTGAATGCACAACTGAGGGTAATATGATGTATTTATGAGTTTATATCTGTAAAGCACTTATATGGGATTACATAAGGCATAAATCATATCTATAAATATGAAACACATTTGGGGACATTATCTTAAAAACTCAACTCTTATAAATACAACAAATGAAAGGAATAAATGATGCAGCAGCAGATACAGACTACGATCAATACAAACATTTCTAAATGAATGGAGGACCCCATTTCATATCCAGTAACATCTATTCACCTGATAGTTACTGTATGTGTAGATGAACTCATCCTCCACTGCTGCATTGAGTCAAATATATATATATATGATCATCTTATTCAGTCTTTCACATGTTTCTCACATCTTACAATCACTTTTATTCACTAGTTCTGCAGATTCTGAAAGTTTCTTAATAATAATAAAATAAAACTGAATCCTAGTTTTATTAATCAAGTTTGATAAAGATTAAAAATAGTATAAAAGATTATTTATTTATTTATTGATCAGAAAGAGAGTGTGAATTAAACTGTAGATGTAACATGTGTGTTTGTAAAGTGAGAGTTGTGTGTTTGTTTCTGGTTCTTACAGATAAACCTGTTCTGACTGTAAATCCTGAAACATCACCGATATTCAGAGGAGAGACTGTCACTCTCACATGTGACGTACAGGGGACACGAGTGACAGACTGGACATACGGATGGAGGTGTGATGGTGTTGATGTTCAATACTCTAATAAGAAACAGTTCAAGTTTACTGCAAGTTACATCAGATACAGTGGATACAGTAAATGCAGGTGTATCGCTACAAGAACATCTACACAATTCAACACTGACTGGAGTAATGAAGTGTCATTTACTGTCATCGGTGAGTGATCATCTGTTATATTATAATCATATGCATCATCAGCAGATCCACAGTTTTCCTGAGCAACTACTGGACGACACATGATGATTGTAATTGCCTGTTTTGTGTTTCTGGTCTCGAGACACAATGTAAAAACTACCGAAACGAGCGATTCAGACGGAGAACAACAAACATTTAAGTGTTATTTGGAGTAAAAATGACTTTCAGGATCAACTTGTGAAGTTGTTTTCTGTCAGAACAACTCAAATTAGTGAATGATATGAACATAACAAACCTCGGACCATCATGACATCTACATACTCAGATGAAGCACTGTCAAAAACACATCAAACGCTCATCTCGACTCTGTTCACTATCGGCACTTTAAACTCGCATGTTTCTGAAAATATTTATAAATGTAATACTTTAAACATCACTTTAACAATTAACCTTAAAGAAGCTTTTATGATGGCGGTAATGATCTATTTAAGAATGTGAGCCGCCAATAACAAAGAAGAAGAAGAAGAAGAAGAAGAAGAAGAAGACATTAAGAGGGGAGGAGCGAGTTCATGGCGTGAGCGGGCAGGAGGAGGGGCGCTGAGATTACGGTGGCAGTGTGTGACGAGACACACCTGATATGAATGAAGTCTCGTGGAGCATCTCCTCAGGAAACGTCTCGGTTACAGACGTAACCTCGGTTCCCTGAGACGAAGGGAAGGAGACATTGTGTTTACTAACACATATGGGAGTGTCTTCATACACAACCTATTTGAAACCTCTCTACAATAACACTGATATTCTAATTAGGGCTGGGGCGGTATGGATTTTTTCTAACCGCGGTTGAAAAGCAAGATATTCCGCGTGTATAGCGGTAAACCGCATTAAATACATTACATTGGATCAGAGAAGTCCCCCGACAGACTTTGGCGCACACATCAGAAGTCGCTTTTGATAGACAGACTTTAAATATTGTCACCTACATCCGAAGAAAAAAACGAGCACAATTTTAAATAGTCAAATTTTCATCAAGCAGTAATTTGGCATGAACTAATCACTGTATAGATTTCCTTATTTAAGATTATTCTCAGATACATTCGCATTGAAGATGGGTCAGACATGATTTTGACCACTTTATTAAGTTTTGTTTTGTAGAAAGCCTTTCTTTAACTTAAAATTTCGTTTTGTATAAATTGTATCTTAATTTTAATCACTGTTTCATTAACTAATTGCCTGGAATTAATAAATAAGAAGCAAATATAGCAGACATATAATCAGCAGCAGGACGTGGAAGCGCCGATGCGATCTCTTGCTGCGTGAGCTCTCTCATAAATGAACCGAAACTCGGCGGCTAGGCCTACTGCCTCACAGACATGAGAAATAAATAGAAATCTTAAAATGCATTTTAAACAAAATTCAAAACAAAATGATAACATTTTAGGCTACAGTAGCCTAGTAGTCAGGTTTGCCGATGTGCGTTACTATTTATTTATTTATTTTTATCCCTGTGCGCCAATCGAAACGGACTTCACTGCTGATATTCTGGGGATACAACATAGCCAATAGGCTATAGCCTACTAGGGACTTTAGCCTTTAAAATATCTTTGCTGCATTGGATCAGTCTCCTTTCTAGAACAGCCAAGAACTTTCTAGCCTCGCGGCAGCAGCTCTTGCATCGCTCAGACCTTAAAACAGTCAGCGCCATGGATGCGGTTTTGAAAATTTTCAAAAAGCGTTGGTGCGGACAGATGAGTTTTGTGATGCGGATTAAATAATAATAGCCCATCCGCAAGATCTCTAATACAAATGCAATGTTATTATGTGTCATGGAACATTGCGCTCCCCAACTCATGAAAGGTCGGATTTGCTCCATATTTTGATAAGTTTTGTTTAGAAAACCTTGAATCCATGTAGGCTAATATCATTAGACATAATCCATATCATTAGAATCAATGAATCCATGTCATTAGACACAACGTGCACACATGTGCAGGCCAATGTTTTTTTTGTTTTTGTTTTTTTGCGGTGACGACGGTGACAAGCTCAGACCCGCGGTTGGAGTCACGTGACCGCGGTATTGCGGTAATGCGGTAACCGTCCCAGCCCTAATTCTAATATTGGCTGTGGTGTTTGAGCCCCGCCTGTTTTAGTGCGAAACTGACCACTCGCAAAAGTGTGAGTAAATGATGAGAGAATTGTCACTTTTGGGTGGACTGTCCCTTTAAGAGAGTTGTGGACTTCGAGCTGATGCTCCTGTCTTTAAATGTAAGTTTCAAGAATTATACAAGCTGTAAAATGTTAAATGAGGGAAATATTTTGAAGAAAAACACCACAATGTTTTATTTAGGCCCTAATAATATGTTTAAAATTAGCAATCTTCCACTGTGACAACTTCCCCCTCATATGATTCACCATTGGGGCATGTTGTCACAGTGAATTTTATTCCTCAGTTAAGTAAATGTTTTAAATATCTTTAGATTCTGACCTTGTGGATAAAGAAAATAATTCTATATAATTCTATAAAATATATAATATAATGTATAAAACATGCCCCCGGGGGGGGTCAAAGGTTACAGATGACCCCAGGGGGGCCCATGCAATGGTCTGTGTTTGACATTTAATGGGATCAAGAACAACAATTTACTTACTGACTTCTGTCACCGAAAATAAAATGTAAATGTATTTACAGGATAAATACTTTAATTGTTATCCAGAGGTGGGAAGAATAGCCAAAAACTGAACTCAAGTAAAAGTACAATTACTTCAGAATCATAATTACTCAAGTAGAAGTAAAAGTACTAACATAAATAATTACTTGAGTAAGAGTAAGAAAGTAATTAAAAGAGTACTCAAGTAGTGAGTAACTCGTTACTTTCACAAATGACAAATAGACATTTAGTCCCGATATTCCAGAACATAAAACACATTGAACATGTATTATAGAATTATTAATCATGGGAATTCTGTCATCATTCACCATCATGTTGTTCCAAACCCGTAGGACTTTCTTTCTTCCATGCAACACAGGAGATATTACACAGAATGTTTGAGTCACTATTTACTTTCAGTGAATGTTTTATATATATATTGAAAGTGAATGGTGACTGAGACGGTCAGTCCCTAACAAAGCCTCACACTGGTTTGGAACAACATGAGGGTAGAGAAATGATGACAGAATATTAACTTCTGGCTGAGCTGATCACTTTAAAGAGATTTTTACCCAAAAGTGAAAATCCTCTCATCATTTACTCACCCTCATGCCACCCCAGATGTGTGTGACTTCCTTTCTTCTGCAGAACACAAATTCAGATTTTTAAAATAATATTTTAGCATAATTTTGATGCTCCAAAAAGCACATAAAGGCAGCATAAAAGTATCCATAAGACTCCAGTGGTTTAATCCATGTCTTCAGAAGTGATATGATGGTGTGGGTGAGAAACAGATCAATATTTGTCATGTTTTATGCAG
Organism: Xyrauchen texanus; assembly: GCF_025860055.1. Taxonomy (NCBI): domain Eukaryota; kingdom Metazoa; phylum Chordata; class Actinopteri; order Cypriniformes; family Catostomidae; genus Xyrauchen; species Xyrauchen texanus. The sequence continues at coordinate 64,077,534 of NC_068276.1, read as the reverse complement.
ACAGCAGGGGGCTGATATGCAGAGAAGAATGTGAATCTGTTTCTCATTAAGACAGAATCTGTGACATTTACACATCATCATATAAACTTGCTAGATAAAATAAATCTTTAAATTTGCTTCTTCCTCGTGTTGCATTTGACTGTCACTCAGTTTTAAAGGTGACATGCAGGTGTCGTGAGCGCATCACGAGCACATCAGAAGTCCAGCACGAGTGAAACATATACAGACATGTCCGACGAAGTCTGAACCTTTATTCCGCTGTCTGGGATTACTTGTGAAAGACCCACGAAGCTCCATCAGTGTTGATGAGACCCAGTCTGTAAAGTTTGCTGCAAAAGTTATCGACGGAAACACTTCAAACATTAAGCACCATCCCACGGACTTCACGGAGATGAATGTATGTGGAAATACAGTACACGGGATAATAAATTATAGCCCGCTTCATAAAAACACAAGATTCAATGTAGTTTCACATGATTTGTAATGACTAGTTAGACTAAAGTTATGTTTATGATTTCTGTCACATTCACAAATGCAGCAAACGGATTTAAACCCTCGCTCAACATTATAATGTGCCGCAACAGCAGGACAATGTGTTTGAAAATACTAATAATATCTTTTATTTTAAAACATTGTACTAAATAGGGTTTAAAAATGCTTTTGGTGTTCAGGAAATTGACATTGAAAATATGAATGCAAGAAATTGACAGTGAAACTGTGGCAGAAATTGTCAGTTTTGGACAAAATGGCAATAAATAAACTGCACATGAATAATATATTTTCAGCAGGTTTTGTAGAATTGAACTAAATCACAAATGCAACAAATGACTGAACGCATGAAAATATATATTTGAAGTGTTAAACTGTTCAATAATCATTACAATACTTATATCTTGTGCTGTTACTGGTGAGGAACGGTTGCCAACACAAATTGGGTCAAATCAATCTGTGCTCAGGAATAATGTGGATATGTGTGTTGTTGAACTTATTACATTTATTTAATGATTCAAATCTTCATAATCTTCAGATGAACTGATTACAGTCTAATTCTTGTATTATTGTAAAATAGATGAATATTTACTTGTGTTTTATACAGAGAGACCAAAACCTGAAGTGCGTGTAAATCCAGATCATCATGTGTTCAGAGGAGAGACAGTCACTCTCACATGTGACATACAGACACAAACACACACTGAGTGGAGATACAGCTGGATTAAAGATGATTCAGTCAATCCAGTCAACTCTGAATCCAGTGATGCTGCAGGAACTAAAACAATCAGATCAGTGAAAGTCTCTGATGGAGGACAGTACAGATGCAGCGCACAAAGAGGAAACTACTACACAAAGTTCAGTAACACAGTTCAAGTAACAGTTAAAGGTGCTGATTTACTTCATCTGATTTTAGATATTTTTTAGTGAGTTTAAAAAGAAAAAAATAAAGGAAGAAACATTTGTGGAGTTTATCAATGTATGCAAAGTTTATTCAGTTTGTACTGAGTGTTTATCAGGAGCTCTGAAGGTCAGTAATTACTGTAGTAAAGACGAGCAGAAGATGAACTCTGTTTATTAATGACCCAAATGTTCTTCACCACAGACTCAAAGCTCAATCCTGAACTCACATCAGATACTGCAGGAGCTGCACTGACAGGAAACACGGTGACTCTGATCTGTCACATGACTCAGACCGCTGGATGGGACTTTTACTGGTACAAACACACACAGAACTCTGAGAAAAACAAGACAGAAACAAACTCCTACAGAGTCCATATTGATTCAGTGTCTGATGGAGGTCAGTACTGGTGTAGAGCTGGAAGAGGAGAACCAGTTTACTACACAAACTACAGTGATGCATTGTGGGTCCGTGTCACAGGTGAGAGTTTATTCTCTCTTTTCTATTCATTCATGTGCACTTGTTCAGATATACTCAATCATCATGTGCTTGTGTGTCTGTTTTTCAGTGTCAGCAGATCAGATTTGTGTCTTACACACTCTCAGTTCTCTTCTGGCAGTTTGTCCATATCTGATGGCGTACAGTCGTGCTGGTGTTCAAATGCTACAGAGCGAGAGGTAAAAGAGATCAATATAATCAACAGATGAAATGTTCACAAAGACAATAACAGCAGAGGAAACAATATGAAAGTGGAGTTCAATGACATGTTTCTAATATTGTTTTTGTATTTGATAGTTTCATCTGTTGAAGATCAAAGTCAGTTTGCAGTAACAGAGGAAGGAACTTCAATCTGAATCTCTTTAAAAACGTTCAGAAGACTTTTCTTACATTCCTGTTCATTATTTCACCATGTTTCATTTGTTGTAGAATTGATTTCTCATTCATATGATTTTAAAACATTGTATTTTGTGTTTCTGCTTTTCTATGATTTCTATTTGAATCTTTTACTTGAATATTTCCTGTTTCATGTTCAAATAATGAATAAGAGCAGAAACACTTTTAGTTTTATTCTGATCTAGTTTTATTGTGTGGATTTGTGTGTGATCTGATGTTTCAGTACTTTAAATAAGTGTGTCTTTGTGTTTGAAATATTCTGGACTTTATGCTTTCTTACAGATTTAAATACTATCTTAAACTCTTG